>NC_057809.1:135114857-135130930 GCF_018294505.1 Triticum aestivum | reverse complement strand
GAGTGAAGAGCAACCCTCTCACTCGGGGGCTTAGCTGCAGCCCAGTACTCGCCTAAGTTCAAAAAATCCCACCAAGTGAAGAGCAACCTTCTCACTCGGGGGCTTAGCTGCAGTCCAGTACTCGCCTAAGTTCAAAAAGTCCCACGGAGTGAAGAGCAACCCTCTTACTCGGGGCCTTAGCTGCAGTCCAGTACGCGCCTAAGTTCAAAAAAATCCCACCGAGTGAAGAGCAATCCTCTCACTCGGGGGCTTAGCTGTAGTCCAGTACTCGCCTAAGTATTAAAAAATCCCGCCGAGTGAAGAGCAACCCCCTCACTCGGGGACTTGGCCACAAGTACAATGTGAGCTCCATCCTGATCCGCAAGGACGATGAGGTGCAGGTCGACTACGACCTTCTCTTCAGAGCTGTGCCACAAGTACAATGTGCACTCCATCCTGATCCGCAAGGACGACGAGGTGCAGATAGACTACGACCTTCTCCTCAGAGCTGTGCGTTAAGTACAATATACGCTCCATCCTGATCCGCAAGGACGACGAGGTGCAAGTTGACTGCGACCTTCTCCTCAGAGCTGTAACACAATACAAACAAGAACGAAAGCCAGTTCCGAGTGAAGATTCAAGTTCTGCTCGGAAATAAAGACAAGCATATTCAAGTTCAGATAAATCCCGCGAGGGTCTAGATCGCGGATTAAAGTACTCGGGCTTCAGACCCTAAGGAGTTTTATGGTTACAAAACCACTCGGCATATCAAGGCAAATTTAAACGGATCTTAAAAGAGTTTGTTCACTCCGCAGGAGGAGGGCTGGCAGGCTCGATGAACTCATCCAAGTCGATTCCATCAGCAATCCGAGTAGCAATAGCAATGAAAGTCTCCATGAAGGACTGGAAGTCAAGCCTCTTGGTGTTGGCAACCTTGATCGCCGCTAGCTTCTCTTCTTTGGCTTCCTTGCAGTGAACACGAACCAGAGACAGAGCCTCGTTAGCACCACACCAAGCAGAAGACTTCTTCCATTCTGGCACTCGACCGGGGATCTCATTGAGTCGAGTCATCAGAGACTCGAGATCATTCTAGAATGTCACCCTTGGCCAGAGTGCTGAGTCGATCTACGACACTGCAACCTTCAGTCGAGCGAGGTAGTCGACGACGCTAGTAAGACGAGATTCTAGTCGGAGCACATTCATGGCAGCTTCATCCTTGACAGGGGAGTTGATGGGGTCCAAGCTCGTTTCGATTTGACCAGTCTCTGCCTTGAAGTTTTGACAGAATTCTATGCTCACAGAGAAGCAATGAGTCGACGGTTTTACGACCAGTCGACAAAAGCAAATCAATCAGATGAAGTCAAATACCTTCTAGCATGAGGAATAACTTCTTGGCGAGTACTCCCAGATAATTCTCCAGCTCGCCTCTCCTGTGGGAGATGTCTCCCACCTTGTCAGTCAGGGCGCCCTTGTCCTTCTTCAAACGAGTCACCTCTTTGTTGGCTTCGTCAAGGGCAACCTTCGACTTGGTGTTCTCTTCCTCCAGTTTATCGACTGAGGCCAGCTTCTGGTCGGCGAGTGTAGTTTTCTCTTCTGCTGATTTCTGTGGGGCTTCGTGGTCCAGATCCTTCTTCGCCAAAGCCTGGTTCATTGTTTCTGAAAGAAATAACGCTGGCTTAGAGGAAGGAAATAACACTCAGTTCAGAAAAGAGTCAGTCGACAAGTTTTTCATACCAGCGTCATCATCCTTAGCCTTCTGCAGATTCATCTTGGCCAACTCTAGATGAAGATTGAGCTGGATCTGCTTTTGCTCCAAGTCAGCAAACCGAGATCCAAGTTCACAAGATTTCTGTGGACAGAAGATAGTCAGTCGACAGACAAAAAGATTGGTTGCTTTTGAGAAATAAAATAACAAGTTCAAAGAGTTCTAAGACTACTGCCGAATCAAACATTCAACAGTAGTCTCGGGGACTACACCTAGTGGGTGCACTCAGCGTGCCCCCACTGGTTCAGTGACCACTCGACATGATCTGCTCAGACCGAGTGGAGAAGTTCTGTTCAAAGACCCCCGCCGAATCAAACATTCAACAGTGATCTCGGGGACTACACGCAGTGGGTGCACTCAGCGTGCCCCCACTAGTTCAAAGATTCAATCGACTCAACCTAGTCGACCCAAGTGGAAAAACTATTCAGCAAAAATTGAAACACCCAATGGGTGTACAGATGCAAAATGCAGACTGGCAAGTAGAAGCACAATAAAGGTTTTTCAGGTAGCATATCCTAACAGAACAAGCGTCAAGCTAGAAGACCAGTTCACAATAACCTAACCTGGACTTTGGCCTGGAGTGCTGAGCTGGCATCATAAGCAGCTTGACTGGCCTCGCGAACCACTTTCATCTACTCCATCATGATTCCTGCTTGGCGTATAGCTTCCTTGGCAGCATTTACTTGGTCTTCTGGGACATGATGAGCGGTAAAAAGTGAAGACGGTGGATCATACGGAGGCTGTGCAGTTGACGCTGAAGGCTGTGCACTCAACAAGGGAACGGCAAAAGTAATAGAAGCCCGGTTGACGTCTCCAGATTGCTGAATCATTGGTTCCGTTGCTAGCGTCGATTGAGGCATCTTGTTAGTTGGTGCCTTCTTGCTCAAAGTCCTGCTCCTCCTTCCCGTGGGCCTCAGTGGCGCATCCTCGTTGTTGTCTGGAAGTTCAATAACATTGGGCAGAGCTGCAAAGGAATCAATCACAAGAGTTCAGTCGACCCTCAAAATTGCTGATAAAGTAAAAGACAAAATGACAAGAGTTGTACCCGCATTGGAAGTGACTGCGTCCTCCATCTCTTCATCTTCATCATCTTTATAAACAGAAGTCCCAGAAGTAGCATCACTGCAAATTCAAAATTCACTCAATCAAGAACAGATAAATGAGTCGACCAAAGAGCAAGTCGTGCCAAACTAAGAAGTCAAATTCAAGGATTACCCAGAAGCAATGGGTACAACCACTTTGATATTGGGCAAGGCCTTCCGAGGATTTGGTGGGACGACTTTGGGCTGCTTCGTAGCCTTCTCAATCGGCATAGGAGAAGACGTCCGAGTGCACTTTGAAGATTGTACAGTCTGTGTAGTTGCTTTGCCATGGATGTGTAACGCCCTCGATGCGGCTATATCTCCTATGTGTTGAAGCACGACTTAGAGGCATAACCGCATTGAAAGCAATGTGGCAAGTAAGGTAATCTTCACAACAACCCATGTAAATAGATAATAGGGGAAAAGGTACATAGTTGGCTTACACTCACCACGTCACACAAATACATGAATAACATTATAATCATCCAATACACTCATGGTCCGACTATGGTACCAAAATAAAAGATCAACCCCAACATGCGACACGGTCCCCGATCGCCCCAACTGGGCACCTCTACTGATCATCTGGGAAAGACACATAGTAATGGCAAGAGTCTTCATCGAACTCCCACTTGAGCTCACGCACATCTTCTGGAACGGTATCATCAGTCCCTGCATCTGGTTTAGGAAGTAATCTGTGAGTCACGGGGACTCAGCAATCTCGCACCCTCGCGATCAAGACTATTTAAGCTTATAGGTAAGGCAAGGTAATATGTGGAGCTGCAGCAAGCGACTAGCATATATGGTGGCTAACCTGTTCGCAAAAGAGAGCGAGAAGAGAAGGAAAAGCACGAACGAAGAACTATGATCAAGAAGTGATCCTAGAACAACCTACGCCAAGCATTACTCCAACACGGTGTTCACTTCCCGGACTCCGCCGAGAAGAGACCATCACGGTAACACACGCGGTTGATTCATTTTAATTAAGTTAAGTTTCATGTTATCTACAACCGGACATTAACAAATTCCCATCTGCCCATAACCGCGGGCATGGCTTTCGAAAGTTCAAGTTCCTGCAGGGGAGTCCCAACTTAGCCCATCACAAGCTCTCGCGGTCAATGAAGGATATTCCTTCTAGCGGGAAGACCCGATCAGGCTCGGAATCCCGGTTACAAGACATCCTCGACAATGGTAAAACTAAACTAACATCCCCGACAAATCCCGATAGGAGCTGCACATATCTCGTTCTCAGGGCACACCGGATTGTCCAAGGTTCCGGTAGGCCAGCCCAGAGTTGCCCCTGGTGGACACCGGCAGCTGACAGGTTGGACCAACACTCAGAGGAGCACTGGCCCGGGGGTTTAAATAAAGATGACCCTTGAGTCCGCGGAACCCACGGGAAAAAGAGGCTAGGTGGCGAATGGTAAAACCAAAGTTGGGCATTGCTGTAAGAGTTTTATTCAAGGCGAACTGTCAAGGGGTTCCCATTATAACCGAACCGCGTAAGGAACGCAAAATCCGGGAACATAACACCGATATGACGCAAACTAGGGCGGCAAGAGTGGAACTAAACACTAGGAAAAAGGCCGAGCCTTCCACCCTTTACCAAGTATATAGGTGCATTAAGATAAATAAGATAATATGGTGATATCCCAACAATAAACAATGTTCCAATAAGGAACGGTCTCCAATCTTCACCTGCAACTAGCAACGCTGTAAGAGGGGCTGAGCAAAGCGGTAACATAGCCAATCAACGGTTTGCTAGGACATGGTGGGTTAGAGGTTTGACATGGCAATTGGGAAGCATGATAAGCAAGTGGTAGGCATCGTAGCATAGGCATAGCAAAAGAGCGAACATCTAGCAAGCAAAGATAGAAGTGATTTCGAGGGTGTGATCATCTTGCCTGCAAAGTTGTTAGAGTTGACTTGATCCTCATAAGCAAACTCAACGGGCTCCTCGTTAGCGAACTATTCTCCCGGCTCTACCCAAACAAGACAAACAAGCAAAAGGAACACAATTAACCACGTGCAATGCTCAAACAACATGATGCAAACATGGTATGCTATGCGGGATGCGATATATGATACATATGCAAGATTTGACAAGGAATGATTGAACCTGGCCTCAACATGGAAATCCAAGAGTGCCACTGGAAAGGTGAGGAGATTTCGATTGAAATCGATATAAAGATCACCGGAATCGGATGCACGGTTTGGAAATGGCAAGCAAAACAAATATGGCACCGATCTGCGATAATCAGCAAGTAGCCATCTAAATGCATCAAGATAAATATGCTAAAGCACTCAAACATGACAAAAAAATACATGGCAGGGATCCACTCATGATGCTTGACAAAAGATGAACACTAAGCTACGGCCAATTCATCCATTAACAGGTTCACACAAGCATGGCAAAAATGCAAATGATAACAAGTTTTAGACTTAGTGAAATTAACACAAGTCTGGAATTTAACATCAGGTAGCACACTTTAGAGCATGCAAACTACATGCTACTGGAACATAACATGGCAAAGCAAGGCATGGCAGGAAGCTACTCAAATCACTTATCAAAAGTCCCTTAGTGACTTGAGCCAAAAGGGATCATAAAATACAATTGCAAGCATGTGAACATGGCAAAAACATAAACAGATCTCAGACTTTGTGAAAAACTGGAGCATGCAAATCAGTTAACGAGTAGGCATGTTTACGAGCTCGATGCACTCACTACAGAACAAGGCATGACAACCTAAGCATACACCCATCAAGAATACATGGCATAGAAGCTAGACATTGAAAGAACAATAACAAAGCATGGACGGATCAATAGCAACATCCTCGTCAAAATCTCTCACAAGTCTACAACCTGACCGGATTCACAAAATAGCAAAAGTAGAGTTCGATTGACTCAAGCTAGTGTGATCCATAATTGCAAACAAAGACATGGATGGATAGAGAACCAGCATGTTAACAAATCATCCTTACTGATCATCCTCAAAAGAGGCACGGATCACTAGGAAACAACATGAACATATGGCAAAATGACAAAATCAGGACAAGGACTTAGAGAAATTCTAAGTCCCTGAAATCAGCATTACAGATTGCACTACTTTACAAGCTTGTGCTAGTCATCACACATATCACAAAAATACATGGTAAGCACCTCTGTAAAGATGGCATGGCATACAACAAAACTCATGAAGAGCTCAATAGCATATCATGCACACATTAATCATGGCAAAAATGACAAATAGCTATTTGATGAAACAGATCTGACAATTTTATCACATAGCCCTCTTCCAACAGCATTTCGGGCATCAAGAGGAGCTCAAATGAAAATAATGCAATGAGATGAAATTATGTACTCTCTGAGACGAACATTTTGATATGCTACACGCACAAATCGAATCTACGATGAGAGAGTTACGGCATGATGAAAAATGCAAAAAAAATTAGGGTTAGTAGGAGAAAAGTCAACTGAGTGGATATCTCAGATCTAGATCCGGGCGGATACTGTACCAGCACTGTTCATCTCGCACCGAGGTCGCCGGAAATGGCCGCGGTGGTGGCTGGAGTAGTGGAAGAAGCTCGCCGGAGCTTGGCCGGAGTAGGAGGGACTCGCCGGGGGCGGCGGCCGGAGCTGGGGACGGCAACGGCGGCGAGGCGCTACGGAGCTGCGGGCACGGGGCGGCCGGACCGGTCGAGGCGGCGCGGTGGCGCCGGGCATCTCTGGCGCCGGACGGGGGGGAAGAACGGCGGCATGGCGGAGCTACCCCGGCGGCGGGCGGCGCTCGGCAGGGAAGAAGGCGGCGGCAAGGCGCGGCCCGAGCGGGCGCGGGGAGGGCCGAAGATGGGCCTGCGGGCCCGTGGCAGTGGGAGGCGGCCGACGTCCATGTGGCGGATTCCGATTGGTGGCGGCTGTGTGTCTGGCGGCCGGCGGACGTGTTCGGCTACGCAGAGAGGGAGTTTTAGGGTTTCGGGAAGGAGATCGGGGATTTGGAATGAGGGGTCTATTTATAGGCATAGAGGGAGCTAGGAAGCTCCAAATGGGGAGTGGTTTTCGGCCACGCGATCATGATCGAACGCTCTAGATGATGGAAGGGTCTTTGTTGGGTTTTGGGCCAAATTGGAAGGGTGTTGGGCTGCAACACAAACGAGGCCTTCTCGGTCCCTCGGTTAACCGTTGGAGTATCAAAAGAAGTCCAAATGGTACGAAACTTGACAGGCGGTCTACCGGTAGTAAACCGAGGCCGCTTGGCAAGTCTCGGTCCAATCCGGAAATGTTTAACCCCCACACACGAAAATAGGTATAAAGGGGCACCGAAGGAGATAGGAGCGCCGAAATGCAAAACGGACAACGGGGAAAATGCTCGGATGCATGAGACGAACACGTATGCAAATGCAATGCACATGATGACATGATATGATATGCATGACAAAGGCAACAACACCCGAAGACAAAAACCCGAACCCAAGGAAATAAAATAGATTAGTGCCGGAAACGACAAGAGTTGGGATACATATAAGGTAAATTACATCCGGGGTGTTACAACACTCCACCACTATGAAAGGATCTCGTCCCGAGATCTAGGACTGGAAAAACACCGGGTACTCAGAACGGAGGTGATCCTTGCATTCCCAGGTGGCTTCACGGTCGGAATGGTGTGACCACTTGACTTTGAGGAATTTGATTGACTTATTGCGAGTCTTGCGTTCAGTCTCTTCAAGAATAGGAACTGGGTGCTCATGATAAGAGAGGTCTTCTTGGAGATCAATGTATTCGAAGTTGACAGTGTGGTCAGGGGTCTTGAAGCACTTGCGGAGCTGAGAGACATGGAACACGTCGTGCACGTTTGCAAAGTTTGAAGGAAGCTCGAGTTGATAGGCGAGATCGCCTCTCTTGCTGACGATCTTGAAAGGACCCACGTATCTAGGGGCAAGATTCCCTTTGATACCAAAGCGATGAGTACCTTTCATTGGAGAGACGCGGAGGTAAACATGGTCTCCGATCTCGAAAGCCAAATCACGATGCTTACTATCATAGTAACTCTTCTAGCGCGATTGCGCTGCTTTGAGGTTATCACGAATGACTTTGCACATTTCCTCTGCCTCTGTGATCAAGTCATTTCCAAGAAGTTGACGTTCACCGGTCTCTGACCAGTTAAGAGGAGTACGGCACTTCCTGCCATAGAGAATTTCAAATGGGGCCTTGCCCGAACTTGCTTGAAAGCTATTATTGTAGGAGAACTCGGCATATGGAAGACAATCTTCCCACTTCATACCGAAAGAGATAACGCAAGCCCTGAGCATATCTTCGAGAATCTGATTGACACGCTCGATTTGACCGCTAGTTTGAGGATGAAAAGCTGTGCTGAAACGGATGTTGGTGCCAATGGCCTTCTGAAAAGAATCCCAAAACTTGGAGGTAAAGATGCTGCCACGGTCTGAAGAGATCAACTATGGAATGCCGTGCAGAGAGACAATCCGAGAGGTATAAAGCTCCGCCAATTGATTTGCAGTGATAGACTCTTTGATAGGCAGAAATTGAGCCACTTTAGTGAGTTTGTCAATGACAACGAATATAGCATCATTGCCACACTTGGACTTTGGAAAACCCGTCACGAAGTCCATCTCAATGTGGTCAAACTTCCATTCTGGAATGGCAAGAGGTTGGAGGAGACCGGCTGGTCGTTGGTGTTCTGCCTTCACTCTTCTGCAGACATCACATTCATTCACGAACTGAGCAATCTCACCCTTCATTCGAGTCCACCAATAAGCCTGCTTCAGGTCCTGGTACATCTTCGTACTCCCAGGGTGGATGGAGAGGAGTGAATTGTGAGCCTCATTCATAATGACTTTACGAAGGTCACCTTTAGGCACAACAATGCGATCCTCGAAGAAGAGAGTATCCTTGTCATCAAGGTGATAGCACTTGTACTTGGGTTGACTCTTGGCAATCCCAATCTTCACCTTCTTCACCATAGCATCAAGAAGTTGAGCCTCACGAATCTGATCTTCCAAAGTAGGAGAGATTGAAGGTTGGCGAGGAACCCTTGAGGAACAACTTGCACATTGAGTTTGCGGAAAGCTTCACAAAGCTCGGGTTGGTAAGGCTTGAGAATCATACTGTTGCAGTAAGCCTTCCTGCTCAATGCGTCAACAATCACATTGGCCTTTCCTGGAGTATATTCAATGCTTGGATTATTCTCTTGAATCATCTCGACCCAACGAGTCTGCTTGAGGTTGAGATTAGGCTGAGTGAAGATGTACTTGAGACTGTTGTGGTCAGTGAAGATATCCACTTTTCTTCCCAATAAGAGATGTCTCCAAGTCAAAAGAGCATGCACAACTGCCGCCAACTCGAGGTCATGAGTGGGGTAGTTCTTCTCGTTGGGCTTGAACTGGCGAGAGGTATAAGCCACAACTTTCTTCTCTTGCATCAACACTGCACCAAGACCTTGAAGAGAGGCATCGCATAAGACCTCAAACGGTTTGGATTCATCGGGAGGAATCAGAACTGGAGCAGTGACTAATTTCTCTTTTAAGGTGTTGAAAGCGATGTCACACTCAGGAGACCAAACGTACTTGACGTGCTTCTGGAGAAGGTTGGAAAGCGGCTTCGCGATCTTTGAAAAGTTCTCAACGAACCTTCGACAATAGCTTGCGAGACCAGGGAAGCTGCGGAGTTGCTTCACGTTTTGAGGTGGTTCCCAATTCACAATTGCAGACACCTTCTCAGGATTCACCGCTATTCCCTTGGCAGAGATGATATTCCCAAGATAGAGAACCTCATCGAGCCAAAACTCGCACTTTGAAAACTTGGCGTAGAACTGATGCTCTTTGAGCTTATCGAGCACCAAACGCAAGTGCTTGGCATGATCTTCCTTGTTCTTGGAAAAGACAAAAATGTCATCGAGGTAGGCCAAGATGAAGTCATTTGTGTAGGCGTTGAAGATGAAGTTCATCATGCGAGAGAAAGTCGGCGGAGCGTTGACGAGGCCAAAAGACATGACAGTGTATTCATATGAACCATAGCTTGTTCTGAAAGCCGTCTCGGGAATATCTTGCTCACGAATTCGGATCTGGTGATAGCCCATACGGAGATCAAGCTTGGAGAATACTTGAGCACCTTTGAGTTGTTCAAACAACTCGTTGATGTTTGGAAGTGGGTACTTGTTCTTTATAGTCTTCCCGTTCAATGGACGGTAGTCAACACAAAGTCGGTCCGTTCCATCCTTCTTCTTCACAAAAAGAACTCCACAACCCCACGGAGAAGAACTAGGTCGGATGAGACCCATTCGCTCTTGAATATCGAGTTGCTTCTTCAGCTCCTTCAACTCTTCAGGTCCAAGCTTGTAAGGACGTTTGCAAACAGGTTTCGTGCTAGGCTCAAGATCGATGACGAATTCAACTGGCCGGTGCAGAGGCATTCCTGGAAGCTCTTCTGGAAACACGTCTTGATATTCGCAAACGACTGGAATTTGAGAGATGGCATCCGGTTCACCCTTCTCATTGAGAGAAAACAGACGGATGGTATCATCACGAGCGGCAAAGACAATTACATCCTTAGACGAATGAGTCAATTGAATCTGCCTGGCTGCACAATCAAGCTGAGCCTTGTGCTTAGAAAGCCAATCCATTCCGAGAATAAGATCAATATCCGAGTCACCAAGAACCGTAGGAGAAGACACAAACTTGTAGTCACCCAAAGTGATAGTAACATCCGGAACAATGGAGTTAGCATTCATGCGCCTACCGGGAGAGACAACTGCTATCGGTCTAGGCAAAACTTGCAAAGCCAACTCATGCTTAGATGCAAAAGGTCTTGAGATGAAACAATGTGATGCACCATTGTCAAAAAGAACTTTAGCTAGAATATCGTTAACAGGAAATGATGACATCTGACGAAACCTCTGCCTGAGCTACATTCATTGAGTTGACCTTGGCGTGCTTGGGGTTATGCTTGACCACATCTGTACTTGCCGATTTCACAGCAGGAGGAGGAGGGAGACGCCTCTGATTGAAGCATTTGTTGGCATAGTGACCCTTCTGTTGGCACTTGTTACACGTGACCTCCGAGAGCGGACGGTGATACGGAGCACTTGATCTTGGAGTTTGAGACGAAGTCTTGTTTTGAAAGCCAGGGTTGGGTGGGTGGGAAGATCCACTGCCACCTTTGCTCTTCTGCTGATAAGGCTGATAGAACGGAGGAGGAGGAAGCCAATACTTCTGCTGCTTAGCCACTTGAGTTGAGGAAGAAGGAGTAGCATCTCTGACTTGCTTCTTGGAAGCCTCGCACTTCAGTTGAGCAGTCTCTTGCTTCATTGCCATGTTGTAAAACTCATCGTACCTCTTGGGCTCAAAGAGAACGAGAGCTAGCTGGATTTCTTCTCTGAGACCACCCCTGAACTGGTATATCATGCTCTTCTTGTCAGGGACGTCCTGCTTAGGAAAACGGGCGTTCTTCTGAAACATCTTGTTGTACTCGTAGACAGACATAGAGTCTTGCTTCAGGTTGCGGAATTCCTCACGCTTGCTTTCAACCACGCTCTGAGGAATATGATGAGCTTTGAAGTCTTGACGGAATTCATCCTAGGTAATCACAAGACCTCCTCTGGAATCTTTGTACTGCTGAAACCATTCTACAGCTTGGTCTTTGAGTTGGAAGGAAGCGAACTTGACAAAGTCCTCAGGCCTGATGTTACTGCACTCGAAATGCTTGCATATGTCCACGAGCCAATCATCAGCGTCTGTTGCCTCAACATAATTGCTGAAGGTCTTTGGCTGGTTAGCAAGGAACTGGTTGAGTGTAGCAAAGTGGTTCTAATTGCTGCCTTGACCCTGGTTCCCTTGATTGTGCTCTTGAAGAAGTTGCATGATCAGTTGCGTGTTTGCATTGGTAGCGGCCATCAGAACTTACCATGCCTCCAGAGGTGGAGGTGGTGGTGGCGGATCAGGATTCGGAGTCGTGCGCGTTGGAGGAGCCATCCTGAAGAGGTTGACATCCATTAGCACATTGACAGACAAATTTCGAAGCTGAATCAAACGGGTTGACATTGCAACATAAAGTATTCACATCCGAACGAAATGAACGAATGCATTCCAATTGAAATGGTCACATATCCATAAATTGAGAAGCCACTTAGAATTGAGGTAGAAGAAAAAAACAACAAGGTACGGAACAAGAACGAATACTCGGTAAGGATCACCCAATCTCAAACCAAATATCCGCGGAAGAAGAACTAGAGCTACAAGAATTCCCACCTATGAAACTCCCGAACCTTTCCGGTTATGCAATCAAGTGTTGGGGATACAGGGGAAGCATAATATCTCACCCAAATCTAGCAAATCCTACATCCAGCTGTATCCATCCTTCAACACATAACCGAGAAAAACTTCGGAAATCGTCTACCTCAACCTTCGAAAAGCATCTGTTATACAAGTTATGGCAATACTCCCGAACTCCCGCCCCAGTACAGGGTGGCGTCGAGGTTATCTCACCAACAACTGCATAAAAGAGATTTTCGATGTCGGCGAAACTCAGGTATTCCAGAATCTCAACGATAAAATTGTGACGACAACACCTCGGAGCTCAACTCCCCGGGACACTGCCACAACCCCTAAATGACAGGAGGCACCAAGAACAATGTTCTCATCACAAATTGATCGGAACGATTCCAAGATACCCGCGTGATCCTAAATTTTTTTAGTGAAATTTGAGAAGAGAAGAGTCAAAACTCTATGTCAGGATGCCTTACCAGAGCGATGAAGGGACTGGGGACTAAAAAGAATTCCTAAACTCTCTGATATATAATTCCTAAATGACTCAAAACATTTTCCTAGACTCAACAACGCCAATGATTCGATCAAGCAGGGGGGCTCCTAAGGTCGGGGAAGGCTCTGATTACCAACTTGTAACGCCCTCGATGCGGCTATATCTCCTACGTGTCGAAGCACGACTTAGAGGCATAACCGCATTGAAAGCAATGTCGCAAGTAAGGTAATCTTCACAACAACCCATGTAAATAGATAATAGGGGAAAAGGTACATAGTTGGCTTAAACTCACCACGTCACACAAATACATGAATAACATTATAATCATCCAATACACTCATGGTCCGACTATGCTACCAAAATAAAAGATCAACCCCAACATGCGACACGGTCCCCGATCGCCCCAACTGGGAACCTCTACTGATCATCTGGGAAAGACACATAGTAACAGCGAGAGTCTTCATCGAACTCCCACTTGAGCTCTTGCACATCGTCTGGAATGGTATCATCGGTCCCTGCATCTGGTTTAGGAAGTAATCTGTGAGTCACGGGGACTCAGCAATCTCGCACCCTCGCGATCAAGACTATTTAAGCTTATAGGTAAGGCAAGGTAATATGTGGAGCTGCAGCAAGCGACTAGCATATATGGTGGCTAACATGTTCGCAAAAGAGAGCGAAAAGAGAAGGCAAAGCACGAACGAAGAACTATGATCAAGAAGTGATCCTAGAACAACCTACGCCAAGCATTACTCCAACACCGTGTTCACTTCCCGGACTCCGCCGAGAAGAGACCATCACGGTAACACACGCGGTTGATTCATTTTAATTAAGTTAAGTTTCATGTTATCTACAACCGGACATTAACAAATTCCCATCTTCCCATAACCACGGGCACGGCTTTCGAAAGTTCAAATCCCTGCAGGGGAGTCCCAACTTAGCCCATCACAAGCTCTCACGGTCAACGAAGGATATTCCTTCTAGCGGGAAGACCCGATCAGGCTCGGAATCCCGGTTACAAGACATCCTCGACAATGGTAAAACTAAACCAACAACACCGCCCGAATGTGCCGACAAATCCCGATAGGAGCTGCACATATCTCGTTCTCAGGGCACACCGGATTGTCCAAGGTTCCGGTAGGCCAGCCCAGAGTTGCCCCTGGTGGCCACTGGCAGCTGACAGGTTGGACCAACACTCAGAGGAGCCCTGGCCCGGGGGTTTAAATAAAGATGACCCTTGAGCCCACGGAACCCAAGGGAAAAAGAGGCTAGGTGGCGAATGGTAAAACCAAAGTTGGGCATTGCTGGAAGAGTTTTATTCAAGGCGAACTGTCAAGGGGTTCCCATTATAACCGAACCGCGTAAGGAACGCAAAATCCGGGAACATAACACCGATATGACGCAAACTAGGGCGGCAAGAGTGGAACAAAACACTAGGCAAAAGGCCGAGCCTTCCACCCTTTACCAAGTATATAGGTGCATTAAGATAAACAATATAATATGGTGATATCCCAACAATAAACAATGTTCCAATAAGGAACGATCTCCAACCTTCACCTGCAACTAGCAATGCTGTAAGAGGGGCTGAGCAAAGCGGTAACATAGCCAATCAATGGTTTGCTAGGACATGGTGGGTTAGAGGTTTGACATGGCAATTGGGAGGCATTATAAGCAAGTGGTAGGCATCGTAGCATAGGTATAGCAAAAGAGCGAGCATCTAGCAAGCAAAGATAGAAGTGGTTTCGAGGGTGTGATCATCTTGCCTGCAAAGTTGTCAGAGTTGACTTGATCCTCGTAAGCAAACTCGACAGGCTCCTCATTAGCGAACTCGTCTCCCGGCTCTACCCAAACAAGACAAACAAGTAAAAGGAACACAATCAACCACATGCACTGCTCAAACAACATGATGCAAACATGGTATGCTATGTGGGATGCGATATGTGATACATATGCAAGATTTGACAAGGAATGATTGAACCTGGCCTCAAATTGGAAATCCAAGAGTGCCACTGGAAAGGTGAGGATATTTCGGTTGAAATCGATATAAAGATCACCGGAATCGGATGCACGGTTTGGAAATGGCAAGCAAAACAAATATGGCACCGGTCTTCGATAATCAGCAAGTAGCCATCTAAATGCATCAAGATAAATATGCTACAGCACTCAAACATGACAACAAAATACATGGCAGGGATCCACTCAGGATGCTTGACGAAAGATGAACACTGAGCTACGGCCAATTCATCCATTAACAGGTTCAAACAAACATGGCAAAAATGCAAATGATAACAAGTTTCAGACTTAGTGAAATTAACACAAGTCTGGAATTTAACATCAGGTAGCACACTTTAGAGCATGCAAACTACATGCTACACGAACTTAACATGGCAAAGCAAGGCATGGCAGGAAGCTACTCAAAGCACTTAACAAAAGTCCCTTAGTGACCTTCAGCCAAAAGGGATCATAAAATACAATTGCAAGCATGTGAACATGGCAAAAACATAAACAGATCTCAGACATTGTGAAAAACTGGAGCATGCAAATCAGTTAACAAGTGGGCATGTTTACGAGCTCGATGCACTCACTAGAGAACAAGGCATGACAACCTAAGCATACACCCATCAAGAATACATGGCATATACGCTAGACATGGAAAGAACAACAACAAAGCATGCACGGATCAATAGCAACATCCTCGGCAAAATCTCTAACAAGTCTACAATCTGACCCGATTCACGAAATAACAAAAGTAGAGCTCGATTGACTCAAGCTAGTGTGATCCATAATTGCAAACAAAGACATGGATGGATAGAGCACCAGCTTGTTAACAAATCATCCTTACTGATCATCCTCAAAAGAGGCACGGATCACTAGGAAACAACATGAACATATGGCATAATGACAAAATCAGGACAAGGACTTACAGAAATTCCAAGTCCCTGAAATCAGCATTACCGATTGCACTACTTTACAAGCTTGTGCTAGTCATCACACATATCACAAAAATACATGGTAAGCACCTGTGTAAAGATGGCATGGCATATAACAAAACTCATGAAGAGCTCAGGAGCATATCATGCACACATTAATCATGGCAAAAATGACAAATAGCTATTTGATGAAACAGATCTGACAATTTTATCACATAGCCCTCTTCCAACAGCATTTCGGGCATCAAGATGAGCTCAAATGAAAATAATGCAATGAGATGAAATGATGTACTCTCTGAGACGAACATTTTGATATGCTACACGCACAAATAGGATCTACGATGAGAGAGTTACGGCATGATGAAAAATGCAAAAAATTAGGGTTAGTAGGAGAAAAGTCAACCGAGTGGATACCTCAGATCTAGATCCGGGCGGTTACTGTAGCAGCACTGTTCATCTCGCACCGAGGTCGCTGGAAATGGCCGTGGTGGTGGCCAGAGTAGTGGAAGAAGCCCGCCGGAGCTTGGCCGGAGTAGGAGGGACTCGCC
>NC_057809.1:135104077-135114628 GCF_018294505.1 Triticum aestivum | reverse complement strand
AACAGCGGCGCGGCAAAGCAACCCCGGCGGCGGGCGGCGCTCGGCAGGGAAGAAGGCGGCGGCAAGGCGAGGCCCAAGCGGGAGCAGGAAGGGCCGGAGATGGGCCTGCGGGCCCGTGGCGGTGGGAGGCGGCCGGCGGCCACGTGGCGGATTCCGATTGGTGGCGGCTGTGTGTCCGGCGGCCGGCGGACGTGTCCGGCCGCGCAGAGAGGGATTTTTAGGGTTTTGGGATGGAGACCCGGGATTTGGAATGAGGGTCTATTTATAGGCATAGAGGGAGCTAGGAAGCTCCAAATGAGGAGCGGTTTTCGTCCACGCGATCATGATCGAATGCTCTAGATGATGGAAGGCTCTTTGTTGGGTTTTGGGCCAAATTGGGAGGGTGTTGAGCTGCAACACAAACGAGGCCTTCTCGGTCCCTCGGTTAATCGTTCGAGTATCAAACGAAGTCCAAATGGCACGAAACTTGACATGCGGTCTACCGGTAGTAAACCAAGGCCTCTTGGCAAGTCTCGGTCCAATCCGGAAATGTTTAACCCCCACACACGAAAATAGGTATAAAGGGGCACCGGAGGAGATAGGAGCGCCGGAATGCAAAACGAACAACGGGGAAAATGCTCGGATGCATGAGATGAACACGTATGCAAATGCAATGCACATGATGACATGATATGAGATGCATGACAAAGGCAACAACACCCAAACACAAAATCCCAAACCCGAGGAAATAAAATAACTTAGTGCCGGAAACGGCAAGAGTTGGGATACATATAAGGTAAATTACATCCGGGGTGTTACAGGATGCTGGCTGGGTCATGGGTATGCTTGGATCGCCTTTCTGTGCGGGGAGGAGAGTCGACCTCTTCACCATCGCTCGAGTCGTCACTCTCCTCATCCTCCCCTCCATCAGATTGCCAGGCGACGCTTTCTCCTTCGCTCACCTCTCCCTCCTGCTCCTGCTCCTGCACCTGCTCTCCGTTGGGCATTGAATACATCTCAGTGTAGATCTGCAAGACAACAAGTTGAACAAATGGCAGTCAGTTTACAAGAACAATTACACGATGGATCAAAAAGACACTCAGAAATAAAGAGTCAGACATTGTCTGGTTCATAAGTGTTGTCGAGTGGAGGAACCCTCCTAGACTCCCTGGGGTTGTCTTTGTTGCCGGTGATGCCCTGCAGCCACTGCGCCACCTTCTCCTCGTCAACTTCTTCTGGGTGAATCCGAGTGGAGTCGTCAATGCCCGAGTACAGCCACATCGGATGATCACGGGCTTGAAGCGGCTGGACGCATCGACTGAGAAAGACCTCTAGTAGATCCATGCCGGTCACACCGTCACGGACAAGTTGGACTACTCGCTCTACCAACATCTTCACCTCCACTTTCTCCGCCGGAGTCACTTTCAAGGAAGAAGGCTTCTCGACTCGGGCCATGGAAAAGGGGGGAAGCCCAGTCGACTGACCATGAGTCGGTTGGTCTTTGCAGTAGAACTAGGTCGACTGCCACCCTCTGACTGACTCGGGAAGAATTATAGATGGGAAGGTTCTTTTACCCCTCATTTGGATCCCTAGACCTCCGCACATCTGGATCACGTGTGCCCTCTCATCACTCGGGTTAGCCTTTTTTACCGATTGAGAATGACAAGTGAAAATGTGTTTGAAGAGACCCCAGTGCGGTCGACACCCCAAAAAATTCTCACACATGGACACGAATGCGGCAAGGTACGTGATGGTGTTGGGGGAAAAGTGGTGAAGTTGAGCTCCAAAGAAGTTCATAAAGCCTCGGAAGAAAGGATGGGGAGGCAAAGAAAAAACGCGGTCAATGTGAGTCGCAAGAAGGACGCACTCACCCTCCTGCGGCCGCGACTCAGTCTCATCCTTCGGAAGCCGCCAAGACCCGTGGGGGATCAGTCCTCCCTCGACCAAATCCTCCATGTCCTCCTGCTAGATCATTGTCTGAATCCAGTCGTCCTGGATCCAGCCGGGTGGCAGGCCAGATCTTGACGAAGACCCTCCCCGACTCGTCTTCTTCCCCTTGGCCTTCGCCATCGCCTTCTTCACGTGCTCCAGAGCCGCCGTCTTCTCCTTACCCATTGTGGTGGATGGACCTCAAGCAGAGCAGCGGCGCCGAGGGTGGAGGTGGATGCAATGGAGGAACAGAGGAGGAAGGGAGAGAATGGGGCGCACTGTGCAAAAAAAAAACCCAGCGACGACGCCTTATATGAAGCCTTCTCCTGAGTGACTGACTAGTGGGCCCAGGCAATCCTGTCAAGTCCCACAACAGTCGCGCGTGCAGTACATGGCGAAAAAGGTGGCGTGGGGATCGAGGCGCCCCTGCCTAATCCACTCTGATTACCGCGGCCTCCTCCGCCCGATGCGCTTCCCCAAATTTTGAATCCGGCAAGATCCGAGAGCGGCAGAGCAGTCAATCAGGCCGAAGATTTTATACCATTTCAAACACTCGAAGCTTATCGATAAAGTTCACTCGACAACTTCTGAATGGCTCAAGGCGAGTGAAGATGAAGTCAAAGCTTTTTGCGTGGTTCACCAATCCAAGCAAAGTGCTTCCGAAGCATGAAAGTTGGGTCGGAACCACCTTCAACTCCAACTCCACTCACACCCAGAACCATTCGAGGCTAATGACGATGACATGTACCTAGGGTAGGGCAATAGACCTGATCTAAGTACCCTACCCAAGGAAACTACCCTACAATCAAAGACATTCAAAGGACAACAGATTCTACCGATTGAAATCACCACAGGATACAACCCACTCGACTGAGAGTTCACTCGGATAGCCCAATTCCATTCGACCAAGATATGTTCATTCGACCATACCAGAAACCACTTGGAGAACAGAAGATCTAAGGTCACTCTGAATGACAACGGTCGGGCGTTCACTCCGTAGTCTTAATGATCATTTATATGCCTTTATTGATGGCGTTACTAGTAACTTCCTATCTTTATGTACATTGAACCCTGTGTAACTGAGGGCCGTAGGGGTCTGGGCGAACTCTATATAAGCCACCCCCCTCCTCAGGCACAAGGGTTCGCACCCCCTGTAACTTCAAGCATAATCCAATTGACCGAGCTCTAGAGCACTAAGACGTAGGGCTGTTACTTCCACTGAGAAGGGCCTGAACTCATAAATCTTGCGTGCACAACTTCACCATAGCTAAGATCTTGCCTCTTCATACCTACCCACATTCTACTGTCAGGCTTAGAACCACGAAAACAGTAGCTATGTGTTTGATCTCTCTCTCTCTCTCTCGTGTTCTTGATTTGGCACGATCTTGATGTATCGCGAGCTTTGCTATTATAGTTGGATCTTATGATGTTTCTCCCCATCTACTCTCTTGTAATGGATTGAGTTTTCCCTTTGAAGTTATCTTATCGGATTGATTCTTTAAGGATTTGAGAACATTTGATGTATGTCTTGCATGTGCTTATCTATGGCGACAATGGGATATTCACGTGATCTACTTGATGTATGTTTTGGTGATCAACTTGCGGGTTCGGTGACCTTGTGAACTTATGCATAGGGGTTGTCACACGTTTTCGTCTTGACTCTCCGGTAGAAACTTTGGGGCACTCTTTGAAGTTCTTTGTGTTGGTTGAATAGATGAATCTGAGATTGTGTGATGCATATCGTATAATCATACCCACGGATACTTGAGGTGACACTGGAGTATCTAGGTGACATTAGGGTTTTTGTTGACTTGTGTCCTAAGGTGTTATTCTAGTATGAACTCTATGATATATCGAACGGAAAGAATAGCTTCGTGTTATTTTACTGCGTACTCTTGAATAGATCGATCAGAAAGGATAACTTTGAGGTGGTTTCGTACCCTACAATAATCCCTTCGTTTGTTCTCCGCTATTAGTGACTTTGGAGTGACTTTTTCTTGCATGTTGAGGGATAGTTATATGATCCGATTATGTTATTATTGTTGAGAGAACATGCACTAGTGAAAGTATGAACCCTAGGCCTTGTTTCCTAGCATTGCAATACCGTTTACGCTCACTTTTATTACTTGTTACCTTCATGTTTTTATATTTTTCAGATTACAAAAACCTATATCTACCATCCATATTGCACTTGTATCACCATCTCTTCGCAGAACTAGTGCACCTATACAATTTACCATTGTATTGGGTGTGTTGGGGACACAAGAGACTCTGTGTTATTTGGTTGCAGGGTTGCTTGAGAGATACCATCTTCATCCTACGCCTCCCACGGATTGATAAACCTTAGGTCATCCACTTGAGGGAAATTTGCTACTTTCCTACAAACCTCTGCACTTGGAGGCCCAACAATGTCTACAAGAGGAAGGTTGCGTAGTAGACATCAACTGGAGCATGTGCATGTAGTTTAATTTTGAATTGTGCACCTGAAATGGCTAGAAAACCAATTTAATGTGTAAAATGTTCAAACAAACCCTAAATAATTCCAATTCTTTTATGACTCACATATAGTTGCATGTTCACTCCAGATAAAAGTTCTAGCAATTCAAGCACCGTCCATTGCTGATGTGACCCCATTATGTAATTCGAATCAAGATGAAAAATCAAGTAGATCGCACACAGTTTATTATCAGCAACCGTGTGAGATGCAGCACAAAATATCCTTGAGCGCCGTCGGTGTATAGTACGCCTATGGATTACGCGAGAAGGTGCGTCAGCTATAGTCCACATCCGACGTCTCAAGCACACTAGCTCGCTCCCCAAATATCATTTCACTGTTCGATCATCACCGGTGAAAGATGGGCACGTGGACCCGCGTTGTGAGGGAAACTTCAGTGGCCCACTCCGGCAAGAGCGCGGCCGCAGCCGCCATGCATGTGCTAATAAGGTGCATGAGCGCGGCCGCAATCTGCGACCGGGCGGCAAAGGCAGCCCAAACGGCCGATGTTGCTTCTCAGGTGGTGGCAACAACATCTGCCTCGGGGATAGCAACTGGAGAGAGCGGCGGCCTTAGCCCTGATGGAGGCTGCCCACGACCATGTTGAGGCTGCCCACGCCCAGCTCCTGGCGGTCACCGCACAAATCGAACGAAGCTTCTCCGATAATGGTCGGCAACCCATGGCCGAAGAGCTGGCAGCAGTCGTCTGTTCCTCCGCCGCATACCTTGCGATGACGGAGCCCGTCCAAGCCCAGATCGTGTCCGCCCATGCCCAGCTCGTGGCGGCCTCTTCCAAAGAGATGGCGGACGCGGATGGCGAGATGCTTGCCGAGTATGGTGCGATGGATGCCATGGAGCCCCTTCCCCAGGAGACCATCGGGCGTGAGCTGGACATGGAGGTGGTGGCGGAGATCGACGAGCACCAACCGTAGTAGTACTCTTTGTTTTGTTTAATTAAGAGCGCCGGTCTTTAATTTGTTAGAGTAATGTTTAGGTCAGCTAGCTCTGTTTAATTGCTGAACTTGCTTGATTAAGAAGTGTGGGTGTGCTTTAGTCTCCTTTCTGTACCCAAATTATGCAATGACGTGGATGACCACTGTAACCATGGAAATTCGAACCAAAACTTTTGACATTCAAACTCATCACACGGGGGTTAAGCTATCTGAATCGTTTGTGATGTCCACATATCGTACATAGTTCTGAATAAGGGACCATGTCTGATGACACTTTGCACGCCAGTTTTTTGGCTGAAGCGATTCCAAATTTTCGGCTTCCGCGGAAATATCTACCTCCCTGCCCCCTCCCCCTTACCAAAAGCCACATTTCCCCCTCTTTTCTCCTTCCTTTCCAAGTTGAAACCTTCACTCCTTGTTTGCAGTGCCGCCGCTTCCTCGCCGGCGACCCTCCTTCATGCTGCTCGGCCTCGTCTATCCAGGCAGGTAATCCACACCCGACCCCCATCCTCCTCCTCCTTCCACATCCCACATGCCCCGACCGCCGGCGCGAGCGTGACACCTTCCACCCAAATCACCGACCCCTCCACCAAATAAGCGCCGCCCTAAGCCATGGTGCACGCAGTATAGCCAGGATCTCAAGGAGCATTTGGCAGCGGAGAAGCAAATCGCGGCCGCACGCGGATGAGGTCGCGATGGCTGCTATTCGTGCCGACCCCTAGATCTTGGAGGAGCACCTTGCCATTTTCTAGCTACACCGGTTAGGCATGCTCGGTTTACCCGTTGCGTGTGCTACTCCTGCCTTTCCTTCACAAATTCTAGTGAATTGTGCTATCTAATTTTACCATGCAATCTGTTGCTCTAGTGTATATGTTCTATATGTCATGCAATGTGGTGCTCACTTATTAACTGTTTTGTTAATTAGTTGTCGTCTTCAGTTAATTGTTTGGTTCAATTCTGCATATTTGATGTTCAATTCTTCAGGCTGCAATTTTGTATTGTCTTCCATGTGAGAAATAAATCGAATTTATCTTTACAAAATACATGATAAACAAATACAAATGCTATATTTCCAAGTTGTCAAGCATGCTTGGTTTGGTTATACATTGTGCAATGTGGTGCTCAGTTAATGTTTGGTTCATTTGTGTTGTGGTGTTTAGTTAACTATTTGGTTCAATTCTGCAATGCGATGTTCAATAGTTGTGGGTGCATTCTGTTATTGTATACCATGTGAGGAATAAATTGAATTTGGCTGTAATAAATACATGAGAAAAAAATACAATTGCTACAATTGGCTGTAGTTAACTGTCTGATCTTCTATTAGGAGTATGTTATATTGTGCAATGTGGTGCTCAGTTAATGTTTGGTTCATTTGTTGTGGTGTTTAGTTAACTGCTTGGTTCAATTCTGCAATGCGATATCCAATTGTCGTGCGTAGAATTTTGTATTGTTGTGCATGTGAGGAATAAATCAAATTTGGCTGCACTTAATACATGAGAAACATGTACAAGTGCTATATTTCCTAGTTCTTAATCATGCTTGGTTTGGGTAAATGGGTTTTCCGTGTGGCTTGAATTAATCTGATGAATCTGCAATGTGATTATTTTTCATCAACATATTTTACTGATAGCATGTGAACCCTTACTTAACCTGATGACTAACTACCTTACATATGTTGCAGGGAAACAATGGGAAGCACTGAGTTTTACAATCGAGGTCAGCACGTGCATGGTCTGTTCTCTAATAGCACATTATTGTATAATTGCAGAAACCATTCTAATATTTTGGTTTTTAACAATTTGGTCTTGCACATGTAGGTCCCGTTGTTAGAGGTTTTGACCCACTGTTCGATCCTTTTTGCATATGGGGAAATGAGTTGTCCATGAATATCAATCAAATCACGAAACTTGGAAAGATTGTTAGGATAAAGAAATTAGCGAGAAGAAACAACAGGATCTTTGTCTGCACAATGAAGAAGACATCAGTTCACTACAAGATGGTACTAACTATTATACTTTGCCTTTTTTTATTCCTTTGCCCCATTTCCAATATAGAGAAGATATTTATGCACATCCTTGTTTTCAGGCCTTTCCAAAGCAGTTCACTAATGATGACCTCTCAAACCACCTCTATGGTCAAGAGGCAAGGAAGGTTTACATAAAACACCCACGATTCAATATTGAAGTGTTCCTGAAGAGGACGAAGGACGGACGGTCAATCATCCACAGGCATTGGCCTAAAGTTGCAAAGACCTTCAACATGAATGAAGGCTCAATATTCGCCTTCCGCTTCAGCAGTTTTCCAGAGGAAATGCATCTGTCTATATACCGTCTATGATGCTAATTTCGAAAGGTTCTACATGTTGCATGTGGAACTTGCTGCTGGTGCAGTTGTGTAATGGGGTAGCTGAGTGCTGAAGCTATATCATGTTGTACTATGATGTATTTCAATTATGAAATTATGCTTCCTTAATATGGAAATGAAATATGTTGTGTGCTTAATATGAAATTTCAATTAGATTAATAAATGGATTATGAATAACCGGATAATTAGCTTGCTAATGGATAATTAGCCTGCTAATTGGGTTTTGCTATTGCAAACGGTTGTTGAAAAAATACCGTGGGCGATGACCTCAGACAACGCACATAGTTTCTAGGAATAAACCGTGTTGGATCAATGAACAATCACACATGACTTTCTCTTGAAAACTGTTTGTGTTAGGCCACCTTGCGCAAACGTTTACCACATAAAACTTGTGTGTGATGGACACCCTTTGCCACACAGTTTCTTCTGCGGATTGTGTGTGATACATTCAATAACGAAAACGATTTAACGGGAAAAATTGTGTTTGATGTACCTATGAACGGAAACGTTTTCCTTGGAGCGACTGTGTGGAATGTACATACGAACGGAAACGTTTAGCGGGGACTGACTGTGTGGGATGTACTTGCGACATGAAAGAATTTCGTCGTATAATTGTATTTTTAACTCTACTGTACGTATTTCCGTATTTGAGCGCTCGCCGGTTGCACACGAACTTATTTCCGAGCGTGTGTGCCAGGAGGGCGTATCCCCCACGGTTTCTGGGTCATGTGGGAAGGACCCCCCTATCACCCACACTCACTTGGCGACGGTTCCAAATGCCATCGCGGAAAGGGGTTAAAACCGTTTGTTTAGGACCGACGCACACCAGTGCAAGCTTTGGTTACTGCACCTGTCTTGGCACTTCCAAACTTTCAGAGGCCATTTACTATAGAAACTGATGCTAGTGACTATGGAATTGGTGCTGTGTTAACACAAGATGGATATCCCATAGCTTTTGTCAGTAAGGCCTTGGGCCCCAAGAACTAAACTCTGTCTGTATATGAAAAGGAATTCCTAGCAATTCTGCTGGCAGTGGAACAGTGGCGCTCTTATCTGCAACTGAAAGAATTCACTATCATTACTGATCAGAAGGCCTTAGTCAGTCTGACAGAGCAGCGTTTGCATACAGCTTGGCAGCAAAAAGCTCTCACAAAGTTGTTTGGTTTGGATTATAAGATCGTATATAGAAAAGGGACAGATAGCAAGGTTGTTGACGCCTTGTCCAGACGCCCCCATGTTCCAGGGGACTGTTATGTTCTTTCTATAGTTCAACCGGCTTGGGTGCAGGAAATCATGGACAACTGTACCTCAGATCCTAATGCTACAACAATTTTGCAGAAGTTAGCAATTGATCCAGCAGCTGATCCTAACTTTACATTGCATGGAGGTTTGCTTCATTTGAAGAAACGAGTATGGATTGGGTCAAATGAAAAGCTGCAACGCAAAATCATCGACAGTATGCATGCTAGCTCAGCTGGGGGTCATTCTGGGTTTCCAGTTACTTATCACAGGATCTCTCAGCTGTTCCATTGGAAAAATATGAAGCAAATGATCAAAGTGGTCCTGCAACAGTGTCAAGTTTGCCAGCTTGCCAAACTTGACAGAGTACCCTATCCAGGCATGTTGCAACCATTGCCCATACCCTCACAACCATGGGAAATGATGACAATGGATTTCATAAAAGGATTGCCAGTTTCACAACACTAAAATTGCATCTTGGTGTTTATCGATAAGCTGACTAAATATGGTCATTTTATTGCCTTAAACATCCCTACACGGCAGCCACAATGGCTGAATCATTTCTGGACCGTGTGTATCGTCTTCATGGCCTTCCCTTGTCCCTAGTTTCAGATCGTGATCCTGTTTTCACCAGTGCATTTTGGAGAGAGGTGTGCAACAGAACTGGATTAAGCTTCGCATGAGCTTAGGTCAGCACCCGCAAACGGATGGGCAAACAGAGCATGTGAATCAGCAAGTAGAGGGATATCTCTGCTGTTTTATCAGTGTTCATCTGCACCGTTGGTTTAGCTGGCCTCCCCTCTGTGAGCTTTGGTATAATACGAACTGGCACTCCTCAACAGGCCGGACTCCGTTTGAACTGGTGTATGGGCATGCTCCTCATTACTTTGGCCTTTCTCCAGTGGATGCTATTGGCAGTTCAGATGTTCATCAGTGGTTGCGCGATATGCATGTGGTCATGGAGTCAGTCAAGCAACACGTATTGCGTGCGCAGCAGTGTATGAAAGTTCAGGCTGATAAACACCGGACAGAAAGATCTTTTGAGGTGGGGGACATAGTTTTTCTCAAGATGCAGCCTTATATACAGTCGTCTATCGCCCCACGGGCAAACCACAAGCTCGCATTCAAGTATTTTGGTCCTTTTGAGACCTTGGCAAAAGTTGGCACAGTGGCTTACAAACTGGCGCTACTGGACAACTGTAGAGTACACACAGTTTTCCATGTGTCTCTCCTCAAGCGTCATGTTAAACCAGATCAACAGGTATTACCATCTCTTCCTTCGTCAGCAGCTCACCTGCAGGTGCCGGCTCGTTTCCTCGATCGCATGTTGGTACCACGGGGAAACAAACTGGTCGCTCAAGTGTTCGTCAAGTGGAGTCATTCTCCGGCGTCGATGGCAACCTGGTGCACCGGCTTGGGGGTAAGCCGTTTTCTCTCCAGGGGGGTTATCAGCAACACGAACATTGAATCAGCGGCAAGACCTGAAGCAGTACAGGAGGATCCGGCAAGCGCTGAGCAGGCCAGGACCAAGAGAAGGACCCAAGAACCGGCCAGGCTGCGCGGCCCGGAGTGGGCCCGCTAGAGACTTTATAT
>NC_057809.1:135101658-135103640 GCF_018294505.1 Triticum aestivum | reverse complement strand
ACTTGTAATGGGTAACGGGTGGACGGCGGCTTCGGTCGAGGAAGGGATAAGATAGTGGCTGAGAGAGTAGTTGGCTAGCTGGGTTCCTTTTCCTCCTCCTCCCAATTTGAATTCTGTACTAAACTTGAGATCCGAGCGAATGCTGAACTAAATCGATTGGAGAGTAGTTCGTTGCTTACAGTACCGATGCTGGATGAGGCAGGAGAATGGGGCGGCGCGATTGGCCCATTCCGTATGAGCCAGCGCGCTGGGTGGCCACACCTACATGAGGATGATGCAGGATGCAGCCGCGTTGCTCAGGCTGCAGGTGGGACTGCCCGTGGGCATCCCACCTCACCCCCACCTGATCCCACTACATATTGGTGGAAATGATTGGATAACCCACCAAAAACTACATTAGTTAACTGGGTGTAAGTGGGATCCCAGCCTCCCACTTAAAAAATAACTCTAGCAACCCACTCTCCGACCTTCGCTTCGTACTCCTGGTGACCAACGCTTCCACCTACCCTCTTCTTGGTCCTCTTCATGCCGTGCGCCGTTCACCTCGGACATGTGCAACATCTCGAGAACTACCTCCCACCATGCAGCAACGATGCCATAGCCCCGCGGACGCCGTCGCCTGCCATGGCAGAGAATCGCGCCATCTTCCAGCTCCCGGAGATGCCCCGACGCGCCCCACAGCCTCGCCCTCGGCGTCATACTCCATCTTGACGTCGCCGCGGCCGAGCGCCTCCGAGTTGCCCAGCAGCAGGCTGTGCAAACGAACTGACGACCAGACATGACGCTCCTCATCTCTCTCTCTCTCTCTCCCAACGAAAAAATCCCACTACTGTCGATCGTCTTCTCGCGTTCTCTCGCCGACCACCAATAGCATCCACAAATTACTTGGCTCGCAGCTGGCATGCTGGACCTCTTGACACCGTTGTGTTTCTCGTCCGTCTGTCTATCTTCCCCGTTGCCTCTGACGCCATCCAAACCTTGAAGGACCTCTACCACCCGGCCGACGATCTCAAATCGCGGTTGTTCTTCCTTTTCTCTCTCTAAAAAATCGTTGCTATAAAACTCGGCAGCTCTGCGAGCACCGACGCCAACTGCGTCCTCCCCGTCGGCTACTGGGCATGGACATGCTTTTACTGGGCCCGGGGTGAGGAGGGGCAAGGTGTCAGCGCGGTGGTGGAGCCGCCGCCTGGAATTTGTGCACTTGGACGTCTTGCTCTATTGACTCTAGTGTGTTGCATGCCGGACTTCGTCCTGGCCGTCGGCGGCCCGACAGATGCAGCGTGGTGGGTTGGCGTCAGGGGTAGCCGGAGAGGAGAGCTGTGGCCTCGATCCAGCGATCGTAGGCTGGCGGCGGTGATTAAACCCTAGGTAGGGTGAGATGGACATGGAAGGAAGGCCAGGGAGGAGCGGGCTCTGGGGTTCGATTGCTATGAGATCGAAGAGCGGGTTATGTTTTCCTGGGAACACATATTTGGCAGAGTAATCGTCCGCCCATGTTAATTGCTAGGTACAACCGTAGCATCAGATTATATTAATCCTGACTGCTAGATATGATTAAGTGGGTCAGCCAAGATAAAAAATCCATGTTTGGAGAATCTTACTATTTTTTTTGCATGTAATAATGAGAGCTTTATTCAAACAAAAGCATTCGTTGGATCGTCAGCCAACAGGCTGCTCACCAGGATGCTAGGGGTCTCTTCCAGCCAACTTTCAGTCATACTCAGTGTGCAAGCACGCTTGGCACGGAGATGAGCTGGATAGTTTGCGGACCGGATTACATGATGAATATCAAAGGAAGAAAAAACAGCAGCTAGCTCTCCTACTTTAGAAAACAAAGTGCCACAACCGAAAAGGAATTGTGACGATTTTCTCAGAGTTCCAAAACCTCCAGGCAGTCTGTTTTGATGATCACCTCCTAAAAGCCTCTGAGCTTCGCAAAGCGCACGCCTTCCCGAACAGACATGGCTTCAGCTATAAGAGGA
>NC_057809.1:135080796-135101427 GCF_018294505.1 Triticum aestivum | reverse complement strand
CCACCATCAAAATGAATTGCTGCATCAGTGTTTATTTTGATGATCGTGCCATCAGGGGGCCGCCACCCATAACCTGGCAGAATTTTTAGGTCTTGCCGAGGTATATCCAAGATCGCGAGGTCTTCTTTGATACGCTTCACAGAAGTAGACGGGTCGATCTTCTCCTGATCATGAGTGAGACGATTCCGAGAGTGCCAGATCTCCCACATTACTGTGACTGTGATCGCACGCTCCCACTCTGAGAACAGTTGGTCACATAAGATATCACGGGACCAAGTATTGGGATGCAGCTTCGGTAAGGTAAAATCAAAGAGCATTTGAGCTTGCACCCGGAACTGCTTTGCATGCGAACAATGAACGAGGGCATTGGCCAAGTCCTCATCCGTAGCCATACAAATCTTGCATCTTCCAAGTTCCTGAATGTGGCGATGCCTCAAGGTGCATTCCACCGGAATGATTCCTTTGATAACTCGCCAATAGAAAACCCGGACTTTGGAGATCACATTGATTTTCCACAAAGCACGCCACAGCTCTGTATTGTCATTTGAGGATCCGGTACCCGCCCCTTCTTCGAGAGCAGAACGCTCTTTTTTGTTCACTAGAGACCGGTACGCCGATTTGACTGTGTATATGCCAGATTTTTCATGTGCCCATGCCATAAAATCATCACCGCCTCCCTGCCGCAAAGGTATATTCAGAATAGCTTGGGCGTCAGGAGCAATAAAAAGTCCACGTACTAACTCCGTCTTCCATGTCCAGTTGTCGGAGTCAATAAGCTCGCTGACCAACTCGACAGATGTATTTACAGGTCTCAATATAGGAGTCATAGATATTGTGGATGGGATCCATCGATCCTCCCATATGGATATGGTGGAACCTGTACCCACCCGTTTGATGAGGCCAGCGTCGAGCGCCTCTTGACCTGCAACAATAGCTCGCCAGGTAGCAGATGCAGACTTTGGTATTGTGGCTAGCTGGAACTCGCAATCTGGGAAGTATCTGCCCTTCAAAACTCG
Source organism: Triticum aestivum (assembly GCF_018294505.1). Taxonomy (NCBI): domain Eukaryota; kingdom Viridiplantae; phylum Streptophyta; class Magnoliopsida; order Poales; family Poaceae; genus Triticum; species Triticum aestivum. The sequence continues at coordinate 135,100,411 of NC_057809.1, read as the reverse complement.
AGCGCAAAGAGAGTTGGGCTTAGTCATGAAGCGCCATCCGTGCTTTCCCAAAAGTGCTAGGTTGAACAAACGTAGGTCACGGAAACCCATTCCACCTTTGCATTTTAGTGTAGCTAATTTATCCCATGATATCCAATGCATAGAACGCCTATCAGTGGAGCTACTCAAAAAGAATTTTGCCATACCCGATGTCAGATTCTTACAAACTTTTTTGGTCAGAAGAAAACATGACATACTGAATGTAGGAATTGCTTGGATAACAGACTTGAGGAGCGCTTCTCTAGCAGCATAGGCTAGTAGTCGCTCCGACCATCCCTGCATATTCGCACGTGCCCGTTCAACGATATGCGAAAGTGCCACCGGTGATCCTGCCTATTGCTGTGGGCAGACCAAGATAGCGCTCGCCAAAGGCCTCAACCAGGACACCGAGCAATAGTTTAAGTGCCCCACGAATCTGATGAGGGGTATTGGGACTGAAAAATGCTGAGCTTTTGCCACGGTTTACACTCTGTCCCGAGGGCTCCCCATAGATACGAAGAATATCTTTGAGTCTTGATGCACTTTGACTGTCAGCTTTCATGAAAATTAAGCAATCGTCAGTGAACAGTAAGTGATTAACCCATGGTGATCTGAAGCTCTCACACGGATGCCCCTTTCAATGTATCCACCATACGAGTTGAGCAATAATGATAGTCCTTCTACACACAAAAGGAACAGGAACGGTGACACACGGCATCCTTGCCGTAAGCCCCTAGAGGGGGTGAAGTATGGTAGAAGTTCACCATTAACTCGAACGGTGAAGCGCACTGAAGTAGCACAATTCATTATCAGTCGAACAAGATTGATGCTAAAGCCAAGTTTCAACACAATGGATTCCAGACAGTGCCACTCCACTCGATCGTAAGCTTTCATCATGTCTAGCTTAACTGTGCACATGTGATTTTCCCCCTTTTTCCTTCTCTTCATTGTGTGAACGCTCTCATAGGCAACCAGTATATTATCCTTGATCAGGCATCTGGGGAAAAAAGCGCTCTGTTCATCACTAATCAACTCATCCATCAAGCTCCTCAAGCGGTTAGTAATAAACTTAGCTGCTATCTTGTAGAGTACAGGGAATAGAGCGTTGGGTCGATATTGGGAGATAGACTGGGGGTGTCGTACCTTAGGTATTAATGTGATCGAGGTATCATTCAGACCTGGTGGTAAATCTCCCCTGTTAAGAAAACCGAGGACTGCTTGTGTTACATCTTCTTTAAGCAAATCCCAATGCCGTTGGAAAAAAGCCCGCTATAAAGCCATCGACACCCGGCGCCTTTGACGGAGACATGTGAAATAATGTTGTATGCACCTCGGTGGCTTCATAGGGTTTGTCTAGAAACTCCCCCATAGCCGGTGTTACTCCGCAAGGAACATGTGATAACAGCACGCTACAATCGGATGCCCCCTGGGATTCATATAGCTGCTGATAAAAATTCTGAACCTCATCTTTGTCCTCCTCCTCGTTTGCACACACCGACCCATCAGCTCGTTGTAGGCCAGTAATGCGGTTCAGTCGTTGTCGCTTTTTCACTTGTGCGTGAAAAAAATCTCGTGTTGCGGTTGCCCTCGCGCAGCCAAGGTACTCGAGATCGTTGCCGCATCCAAATTTCCTCCTGCCTGAGCGCTTCTCTAAGCTTTTATAACTGTTTTCTTCTCCTCTTCAGAAGGACCCCAGCCAACAGATTGCCGTCGCAACCTATCAAGACGATGTTGTAGCTGACGGACTGTCCTGGCTAGACAGTCGAACTCCTTTGCTCCCCATGGTTCGAGTCTCCTTTGTAACTCTCCCAGGGAATCAGCGACACCTTGCAATCCCGGTTCCCGTTGGCTCTGACGCCAAGTTTCAGTAACAAGGCGTTCATGATCGATGTGAGTCTGCCAAACATTCTCATACCGGAACTAGCACTTTGAGCGAGGCCTGTTTGGCATCTGATTCATATTTGCAACAATAAAACAATGGTCCATCTCAGCTGCACAAACATGCCCTTACTCTAATGTTATCAAAAGGTTGTCTGAAATCTTCATTAGCAAATGCTCGATCCAGATGGGCTTTAACATTCGAACTTCCTCCCTGCCGGTTGTCCCAAGTGTAGGGCACCCCGACCAGCCAAGATCTTGGAAGAAACACTCATCGGTGACCACTCGAAAGGCTCTCATCTGCCACTCCAGCCTGGCCGAGGTACTGAAGTGTTCGGTGGCGTAGAGAGTCTCATTGAAGTCGCCCATGCATAGCCAAGCAGAGTGTTGTATGTCATTCAAAGTTCGAATAGATCACCAACTGTGATGGCGATTCTCCACTCTTGGGGCGCCATAGAACCCCGTAAACCGCCATGTTGGCGAAGCTTGGTCTTTCCTCCGCACCATCACATCAATGTGAGCGGAACTGGAATTTTTGAGCTCGACATCCACATCCTGGGACCAAAACTGTCCAATGTCGCCGCTCAAACCCGTACTGTTAATAGCAAAACATCCTGCGAATCCCAACATGTGTTGCAGGATCTCTACTCTTTTTCCTAATATTTTTGTTTCCATGACAAAGAGTAGAAGGGGTAACTCTTGCTTCACAATATTGCGAAGCTCCAGAACTGCCTCGGGGTTCCCAAGCCCCCGGCAGTTCCAACTTATGCAGCTCATTGGGACGGGCAGGACTGCCCTGCAGTCTCTGTCGTATTCTCAGGTGTGGGTTTCTTCTTCTTTTCTTCCCTCTCTAATTCTTGTCCATCCCCAAGTACTGCTGCATTTGCATCCTCCTCCCGAGCAGGGTCCATGTTCCCAGAAGCTACAGTATCCGTAAATAGGAGAGGAGTGTGATCCACCTACTGGTAGACCTGTTTTGGAGCTCCCTTCCGCTTGAAATTTGCATGTTCCTTTGTACGGGAGGTCACCTCATCGCCCTTACCAGTGTTGGAAGAATTCTTAAGACTCTCGCTAGCTGCTCGGCTCAGTATTCTACTCATGACGAGAACTGTCCGCCCAGGTAGCCTTCCATCGATCTTCTGGTGCTCTCAACTTAGGTCCAAAGGGAAGATTTCCTTTGTCATCTCAAGGACCCGTGTTGGACACATGATCTCAGAGTGGCCCAAACGACCACAAGAAAAGCAAAAGTGAGGGACTTGCTCGTATTGTATGTCATAGAGATTAACCCTCTTCCTCTTAGCAGAATCTATCCAGATCCACCTCCTGAGAGGTTTGTTGACATCAATGGATACCCTCGCTCTCAGAAAACCACCAACGTGGTCGAACTGAATTGAGGTAGCATCCTTATCGATCTGCTGCGCGATCAGTTTCCCCCATGTATCATCTCGCAGATTTTATGGGAGATTTGGAACCCTAGCCCATAGATGGAGTTGTTTAAACTTTACTTCATTGGGCCGCATGCAATCTTCAAATCAGCCAGGATTACATCGTTCTTCCTCACATGCCACGGCGATCCTTGCCATATGCGATCGCTATCCCGTTGATTCTCAAACTCTGCCACAAACATGTTTTCCCCCATCAACCTGAACTGTAGACCTCGGGGGTTACCCGGGTAGGCCGAAGGGCACTGGCTATGGTGTTCGTATGAAGCAGGTTCCGATGGAGCACCTTGCCGGCGATAAGCCATCTCTTCAGTCTGTCATCTTCTTGATCGTCGATCACTAATGGTGTTGCCTCTTCGTCGGCGATTCCCAGCTTGCCCAAAGCCTCCTCCAGACGGGCTCTCTCCGCCCTGGGTGACTCCGGCCTCTTCTCCGCACCCGCGCCCTGGGAAGGTGAAGCCATCCCCGTGCCGGGATCTCAGAAGCGACCCACCAATGAGGAGACTAGCAGTCACCGCGATTCCACGTCAAAACCCTAGCCGCCGCCAGAGGGGTGTCTAGGTTTTGGGGAAAACTCTTCCGCTTTGCTTTCAGTTGGAGAACCTTACTAGGGACTATTCCTTGCCATGGCATTCTTGCAAATAGGCACATGATTACTAGTTCACAGTGTCCTTTATGTACATCAGATTGCAAAAGTGTTAGGCATGTGTTCTTCCTCTGTCCAAGTGTGCAAGAAGTGTGGCGCATTTTGGGGCTGGATTTTCTCATCTCTAAAGTTTGCTCAGCTGAACGTGAGGGAGGATCAGTCTTGCCTGATTTGTTTCTTTCCAAGAACCCTATATAGCCGACCATATCTGGAGTGAAAAGATATGATCTTATTGCCACTACTGTTTGGTACGCATGGTGGGAACGACGATGTTTCATGCACGAGCATATATTGCAGGACCCTGCGAGATTGGCGCAGGCATTCACTGCGCTCCGGTGGTTGCTAAAGTGGGGAATAGGGTGCTTCCTTGGAGGGGTAGGTATAATACCAATGCTGGCAAAGTGGCTCTAATCAATTCTTGCTTATCCTCTCTCCCGTTGTTACTTATGGGCTTTTACTGTCTCACGGATGGTGTGCATGCTGGCTTCGACAAACATAGGGGTGGCTTTTATTGGAATTCTGCAGATAACAAAAGGAAGTATAGGTTGGTTAAGTGGCAGCTTATGTGCAAGCCTAAAAACCTTGGGGGGTTAGGCATTATTAATACTCGGGTGATGAATATTTGTCTGCTCATTAAGTGGTGGTGGAAAATTATGATGGTTGGGGCCGATGTGCTGTGGTTTTCGATTCTTAAGGCTAAATATTTTCCTAACTCCAACCCTATGTTTGCCCCTGCGCGGCGTGGTTCGCAGTTTTGGAAAGCCCTTGTTAAAGTTCGGCCAATTTTTTGGAGCACGTTAAGTTTTGTGTGGGTAATGGGTCTGCTGTTCGTTTTTGGTTAGATTGGTGGTCCGGGGATGCTCCCCTGGCTGTTAGTTTTCCGGTTCTGTTCTCTTATTGCCTCAATCCGCAAATCTCCATCGCGGAGGTGGCTGCTAATAATTGGGACTTGGCTTTTCATCGGGCCCTGTCTCCTGAAGAGTTGGAAGAATGGCAAAGTCTTTCTGCCCTCTTCCCTGTGCTCTCGGAGGAGGCTGACTCTGTGGTTTGGCCACTTACGGCCTCTGGGCTATTCTCGGTCAAATCGTTGTATTCTAGACTCATTGGTGGTACTACTTCGGCTCGCTTCTCTTGTATTTGGAAATCTAAGGTCCCTCCTAAGATTAAGATTTTCCTCTGGCAAGCCTTCCGAGGTCGCCTTCCTTCTGCTGATCAGATCAAAAAATGCAATGGGTCGGGCTCGGAATTCTGTAGCTTGTGTGGGGCTTTGGAAAACTCTAATCACATCTTTTTCAACTGTGTTCTTGCCAAATTAGTTTGGTCTTGCGTAAGATCATGGCTTCGGGTCTCCTGGGATCCCTCCTCTTTCGCAGACACTAGAACCCTAGCCAAATCTCTGGTAGGGGTAACCAAGAGGGTATTCTGGGTTGGCTTGGGAGCCTTATGTTGGGCTCTTTGGACCATTAGAAACAAATTTACTATTGAGCTTACCTTCCCATCTAAGCCTGCTGACGTTCTTTTCAAATCATGTATATTCTTGCAGCAGTGGAGATTATTGACTAAGGAGCCAGATCGGGACGCCCTGGACCTGCTCATCGCCAAAATTCGGGCTTCAGCCTCTCAGATCTCCGGGACGAATCATGGTGTATAAGCTTGGTGCTGTAGTTTGCGGGATTAGGTCTCCTTCTCTCCCTGGCCTGCGTGCCATGTTTGGCAGCTGCCTGTTTCGTTAGGAATTTGGGCCTATTTAACTTCTCTTTGTGTTTCTGAGACTGTGTGAACCTTGGGTATTCGTGACGCTGCCATGTGGCTTTATTTATAAAGTCGGGCTTTGGCCTTTTCTCTAAAAAAGGCATTCACTGCGCTTGCAAAGAACTTCGCCAGGGCCAGGGTGAAGCATGCACGGATTAGGAGGCCTGGTTGGCTGAAACCACCAGAGAATATTCTGAAGTTGAATATTGACGCTGGTTTTAATTATGACAGTGGTTCTGGAAGTACTGGAGCTATTTTACGCGACTACATAGGTTCCCTTTTAGCGGCATCATGCAGTGATATTCCTTTTGTAGAAGATGCAGCGACGACGGAAGCACGAGGCCTTAGAGACGGACTCATACTTGCCAATGACTTGGGTTGTAATAATCTTCATGTTGAGGAAGACTGCATAGAGGTGATTGATACTATGCAAAATGCCGGGAATTCTCTTGGCTCAGCTGCAGCCATTTACGAAGAATGCTCTTTTCTGGCTCACAATTTCAATATTATAGAGTTTAATTACTTTGCTAGGGAGGCCAAGATGGCGGCAGATGTGCTAGCTAGAAACTCGGAGATTTCGCGAACTATTGTGTGGAAGTCAGAGCCTCCGGTGTTTTTAGTTGATGTTCTTTCAAATGATGTATCCCTATTTTCACATGAAATGTAAACCGCCATGATGGCATTTCCTAAAAAAAACGTGGGCTAATCTGATGATAGTAATGAGGCTGGGTACATTTAGGGGGTGGCATTAAGAAAGATAATGTTCTCTTATGAGTGTTGCTTGGTATATAAAATATTTAAATATAAACCTGTGTATTATATGAAAATGTTTGTTAATACGGACATTTGAAATTTTTATCACATAAATATGCTTAATGTATAAAAAATGGAGAGTTAATGGAGAGTTTTTTACTCATGACCGATATTAAAAAGTATTATATAATTTATATATTAGACGTGATAGAATATTCATATCAACAGTTTAAAATTTAAATTATGAATATTTTTAATTATACGAACATTGAACTATTAACATGTGCCTATAATAATTGAAATTTTTGTACAATTAAAATAATATTTTTAATTGTAATTTTAGAAAATATGTATTGTTTTAAATTATACAAGTATTTTAAAAATAATGAAAAAATTAAAAGTAAGTTAATTCATTTGTAGTTACACTATTTGTAAGTCACCGATATTTAAATATTATTTTTATTACAGAGATCATAATTGACGTACTATCTAGATTTTTCTTTCAACAATGGTGCAAAATGGGGTGCACTTACCATAACCCATCTCAGCTAATGCGCCTACGTGTTTCAAGAAAACCGATATAAGACGTAAAGATCCAAATTAAGCATTCTATTTGAGTTGTTGTGGTGGTTGTACAGGTGAGCGCCCAAGCATTGGGTCTCCCGTTACTGACATGTGGGGCATGCCATGCTCTCAAAGTCAAGGTGTACAGTAGAAAGCACCGTATTTGCACCCACATCAAGTTAGATGACCACAAATCCGTATTTTCAAAATTTTGGCACCAAATTGAACATTGAGTGCAAGTTTTATGACTACCGGTGACATTACCCCGTACTGACTGACCACCTCACTTTTTTGGCTTACACATGGGGCCCTACCTGCATAAGAACAACTCCAACGCGCCGACCCAAATACACGCGTATTTTTTTCATTTGGGTCGACTGCCCGCTTGGTGTCTGCCCTGGTTTTTGTTTTTGGGTTGGCCGTGCGCCCAATGCGGACGACCCATATTTGCCTGCGGCCGACTCGTCGTCGTTTTGCAACTAATATACAGACATTTTGCATAGCTTCACAAGCAAACAAATATAACATAGTTTCACAACCCAAATAAATATACCACGCATTTGATGATAAAATTGGGTGAACTGTACAAATGTTGCCGCTCCTTCATTCTCAGGCACAACATTGTCACCCTGGAATTGAAAACCCTTGATCATAGATATGTTCCGGGCGCTCATCCTTTACGATCATATTGTGCATGATCACACAAGCAGTCATCACCTCCCACAACTTCTTGGTGCCCGAAGTTCTAGCAAGATACCGAACAATTCCCCATCGAGATTGCAGAACACCAAAGGCACGCTCGACGTCCTTCCTAGCACTCTCTTGCTCTTAGGCAAATCTCCTCCTCTTCTCTCTGACAGGGTTGGGGATTGTCTTCAAAATAGTGGTCCACTGAGAATAGATACCATCAACTAGGTAATATCCTTTGTTGTACTTCTGGCCATTGATGTTAACATTCACCGACGGGCAGTTGCCTTCGGCAAGTCTGGCAAACACTGACGAGCGCTGAAGCACGTTGATATCATTGTAGATCCGGCCATGCCGAAAAAAGAGTACCAGATCCAGAGATCTTGTGAGGCCACGGCCTCAAGTATGACAGTGCAAGCCCTGACATGGCACCTATATCGCCCCTGTTAAGCAGAAGGGCAGTTCTTCCACTCTCAGTGCATACAGTCTATGCTACCAAGCATCCCCGAGAAGCCCCTCCTGGCATTCATCGCCAACAAGCGGGTTGTATCTACAACATTTGACTCTCTCAAGTACTCATTGCCAAACACTGCAATCACAGCCTTGCAGTACTTGTACATGGGCTCTAGGCACGTGGACTCGCTCATACAGACGTACTCATCAATGAGAATACCGGGAACTCCATATGCAAGCATCCGAATAGTCGCGGTACATTTCTAATAAGAGGAGAAGCCAATCTTTCCAAGGGCATCCTCCTTGCACCCAAAATACTTTTCGTATCTGACCACCCCTTCCCGAATACGGTTGAAAACATGCCTAGCCATGTGGAAATGGCGCCGGAATTGGTGATGTTTGAAGAGCGGGTTGGGTGTCTCAAACTAGTCCTTCCATAGAAGGAAATGACAGCTCTCTCGGTTGCTATTAAACGCCGGAGGAACAACGGCCGCTGCCTAGTAAGGTGGTCATGGATGACCAACACGGTAACCACCATCTCCTCATCATCGGATGAAGAATCATCGAAGTCGCAAAGGAATTTGTGGAAAAAGAACTCGCCGGCGGAGTCCATTTGTACCTTGGGGGCAAACTATCGAACAACTTGTGGGCGTCATCGAAGAAGCTGGCCGACAAAGAAACGCGCGCCTCCCCTGGGCCAGGTAGCTGGTCTGGCAGCATCCCACAAGCGTGGCAGCGTCAGACGAAGGAGTTGGCCGAGGGCACGTACGGGGGGCGAGTTCGTGCTTGAAGCGACGTCAGGGTGGGGGAGCTGTGGTGGCCCTGCGGTGAGGTGGTGGTGGCAGCGACGTGGGAGGTGGCGGTGTGTGGGCGCGGACTACTGGCAGGGGGCATCGGAACTGGGCGGCGGCGACTGGGTGGGGTGGGCGAGGGCTTGTTGTGGATGGGGGTGGAAGAGAATGGCCTATGTGCCACCGACTGGCAGGCCGGGGAGGAGTTGGCGGTCGTCGCACATGTCCACTTCTTGTCCGCGCCGACGCAAATGAGGCTCAAATTTGGGCAAGGAATGGGTCGCCAGGCGGATGAAAAGCGGACTCGCGTCCATTTGGGTCGGCGCATTGGGCCGACTTTTCTGTCCGCGGTGATCCAAACGGACACGAGCGGACGAAATAGTTCGGCGCGTTGGAGGTTCTCTAAGAGCATCTACATCCGAACTTGGCAAATCCAGCCTCCTATACGTCCGCAGACACGCCCGGGCACGTCCGCAGACGCATCTGGACGGGCCCTCATATTTCGCTTCCGGCATCCACACATCTCAATTCTGGACTCTCAAATCCATGCAAATCCATGCACGTCGATCATACAGGCCATTTTCGCACGTAAATACAAATATTTGGTTTTGAACATAAATAATGTTTAAATAAAATTTATTTTAAGTGCAAAACTCAAACATCAGCTCTTTGGTTTTCATTGTGAGTCCACATATGCTCCACAAGATCATTGAGTACGTGCATGTGCACCCGATGATCTCGAAGATTCTGATGCATATGCAGAAAGTTAATGAGCTGAGTTGCATCTTGTTCTTCCAAGATTTCAACTTGTTCTGATGGTGCTTCGAAATCATTGGTTTGGGCTACACCCGCATCCTCGACAATCATATTGTGTGAGATTGCAGCATCTTTAGGGCCAGTGCTAGAGATTGACATGGACACCATAACACATGAGAGAGTAAGAGCAAAGGTGGGGCTGAGATATCCTATATACCTAAGAGATTGATCCCCACTAACCTATTTGTCTTAACATGCAAGCATGCCACATCACCATACAATTATGGATGGGATAAGGCCCACCTTAACATGTAACCATGCATCATAAAGACCCACCACCACATGCAACCATGCATGGGAAAATAATTATCATTCTATTGTTCAACTTATATTCAATAAATATTTTATCAAATATAATAAGTCGTGTGTATTTTTAATTTTGGTTCATGTGTTGTTAATCTAAAAATTTATATTCCACACAATCAAATCTCATTAAAATATAATGCAACCAATTCCCGCGGCAACGGGCGGGGCATCATCTAGTTTTGAGAAAATTCCAAGCCATACTAAGATCACTGACAAGGAACTGAACACATACAAAATTATGCGTGCTCTTGAGAGTGTGGTGGAGATGGGATGGTATGGTGACCACAAGAGACAACATTTGGAGGAAACTGGGATGGACTGTGTTGGAGATGAAGTAAGGAAAAGATAGAAAAGCTCTCTTAATGTGGAAGGGAATGGCAAAGATATAATTTCTGTGGGAAGTTTGAGCTTGAGCCAATATGAAGATATCAAGAAAATAAGTGAAGTTATCCTAGCATCTCAGAAAGACCAACAAAGAGAAAAAGATGCTAGAAGAAAAATGGATGTAGATATGGATTTGGTCAAAACTAAGGTGCAGGAGATAGAAGAAGAAAAAGCTAGAAAAATGGCACTTAGGGCTCAGGGAGAGAAAAGAATTCTGGAATTGGAAAAAGAGAGGAAACAATTGATAGAACTAGTCAACAAACAACAGGCTAGATTGCTAGGTGTGTAGAGAAAATTGAGATATGGGAAGAAAGAGATAATTAAAGAGCTGGAGGAAATCACTGACTATGACTTGAAAACCCTGGAGGAGGATAACAAAGAAGAGGGGAATATTACATATGTGGAGCCAGTTGATTGTGGTGCTAGTCAGGAATCTGTGGATTCATTTGGCACTAGCTTGGGAGTGAAGACTGGGGGAGGTGAAGATGGAAAAGAAATGGGCAACACTGTGAAGGATATCTTAATAAGATGTGACAGACTGGTTGACAAGCAAGATGTCAGAATTTAAGAACTTGCTAAATAGAGAGATGCAGAGGAAGAAAATTATGGTAAGAATTATGTGCTAGAAGATCATAACTCATCTCTTCTTTTCATCGCAAATAAGATTGGTATTTGACCTAGGTTGCTCTATTAACATGATTAGTCAAAATTTGAAAATCATTGCTAAAATGGCGCAACGTAGGAAGGATTTTTTTCCAAACTCACATCATTCAGGAGAATGAACCACCTGATCAAAATGAGATGACCCTCACTAATACTAGTGATGCTAGAATTAGAGAATTATGTTCTGATGATGACCACTCAGATGATGAGTTGGAATTGGACTATTATTCTCATTAAAAATATCTTTACCAATGGAAAAAAGCGCAGTATTGGCTCACCTGGTATCACCAGTGTGAAGTCTATTGCTTATATTGGGGGGGGGGGATTGCGGAAAAAAGAAAGAAATGATAGGTACGATTTGGAATGTTAGGGGGCTAGGCCCTAACATTAAGATGAATTTTATTAGAGAAACTATCTGTAACAAAAAGTAGATTTATAGGGCTTCAGGAGACTATTGATGACCCATAAGGACACAAGTATAGGGGATCTATAGTAGTCCTTTCGATAAGTAAGAGTGTCAAACCCAACGAGGAGCATAAGAAAATGACAAGTGGTTTTCAGCAAGGTACTCTCTGCAAGCACTGAAATTATCGGTAACAGATAGCTATGTGATAAGATAAATCGTAACAGGTAACAAGTAATAAAAGTAAACAAAGTGCAGCAAGGTGGAGCAATCCTTTTTGTTGCAAAGAACAAGCCTGGATGAACTCTTATATGAAGCAAACCGCTCGCGAGGACACATGAGAATTGTTGTCAAGTTAGTTTTCATCATGCTCATATGATTCGCGTTCGTTACTTTGATAATTTGATATGTGGGTGTACTGGTGCTTGGGTGCTGCCCTTCCTTGGACAAGCCTCCCACTTATGATTAACCCCTCTTGCAAGCATCCTCAACTATGAAATAAGAATTAAGGTAAACCTAACCATAGCATGAAACATATGGATCCAAATCAGCCCCTTACGAAGCAACGCATAAACTGGGGTTTAAGCTGCTGTCACTCTAGCAACCCATCATCTACTTATTACCTCCCAATGCCTTCCCCTAGGCCCAAATCATGCTGAAGTGTCATGTAGTTGACATTCACATAACACCACTAGAGGAAAGACAACCTACATCTCATCAAAATATCGAACGAATACCAAATTCATATGATTACTTATAACAAGACTGCTCCCATGTCCTCAGGAACAAATGTAACTACTCACAAAGCATATTCATGTTCATAATCAGAGGAGTATTAATTATCATTAAGGATATGAACATATGATCTTCCATCGAATAAACCAACTAGCATCAACTACAAGGAGTAATCAACACTACTAGCAACCCACAGGTACCAATCTGAGGTTTTGAGACAAAGATCGGATACAAGAGATGAACTAGGGTGTGAGAGGAGATGGTGCTGGTGAAGATGTTGATGGAGATTGACCCCCTCTAGATTGCTCCAACCCAGGTTCCGCCTCGAGATGGCGGCACTTTGTCTTGAAAGCTTCCTTCTTATTTTTTCCAGGTCAAAACACACCATATAGCAGAAGATGGGCGTCAGAGGCCTGACAGGGGCCCACAAGGACGGGGGGAGTGCCCAGGGGGTAGGGCGCGCCCTCCACCCTTGTGGCTGGATGGTGGCCCCTCTCTTGTATTTTCTTCGCCCAATATTTTTATATATTCCAAAAACATGCTCCGTAAAGTTTTAGGACTTTTGGATTTGTGCAGAATAGGTCTCTAATATTTGCTCCTTTTCCAGACCAGAATTCCAGCTGCCGGCATTCTCCTTCTTCATGTAAACCTTATAAAATAAGAGAGAAAAGGCATAAGTATTGTGATATAAAGTGTAATAACATCCCATAATGCAATAAATATCAATATAAAATTTCTAGGCCTCTCTTTCTTTATTACTTCCTATTAATTGCAACAATGACCAAAACTATGTTTGTCAACTCTCAACAAATTTTATTCATCATACTCTTTATATGTGAAGTCATTACTCTCCATAAGATCAATATATGATCTTTTTAGTTCTTTTTATTCATTCTTTAATTCCCTCAGTATCATAGCAAGATAGCAAAGCCCTCAACTCAAAACTACTCTTTATTATATATAACTCACGGACTCGATTACATAGATAGAAACCAATAAAAAAACTCAAAACTAGATCATACTAAAAGTTTATTCTACTAGATCAAGGTATAACCAAAAGGATCAAACTAAGAAAAATGATAAAGATAGAGGTGTGATGGTGATACGATACCGGGGCACCTCCCCCAAGCTTGGCAGTTGCCAAGGGGAGTGCCCATACCCATGTATTTATGTCTCTTTCTTCGGAGGTAATGATGTGATATTCTTGGCGATGATGACCCTTAGGATGAGATTCTCTTCCTCGAGCTTATTAATTTGCTACTGAAGATCCATTACTTCCTTGTGAAGTTTACCCGTGACGGCTAGAGCTCCATTCACCCATGGATGTTTCCTAGCTGCGGGAGAAAGGCGACACTCTTTTTCATATTTTTCATAAGAGAGAAATCTAGCATTGGGAGGAATGACCGAATTTGGTATTGCTGAGCTCTGGAGTTCCTCCATCAAGAATCTGGTTTGAAGACGAGAGGTAACTTCTTGATCCTCCTCCATGGCATCGACCCTTTTCAAGTCAGCATGCATCTCTTCCTCCGTTGATTGCCCAAAGTGGTCAGCTTCGCTGTATGTTCTTAGGCCCGGTGTCGGGTGACATACCCGACTCTCCCCGACCGACTCTTGCGAAGACATCTTGCTCTAAATCTGCTGTAGAAAACAGCTCAAAACAAAAATAGAGGATTTTGCCGTGGTATGGTGGTCACAACCTTCGAGGGATTATATAATGATTTTTTACTGACCAAAAGAAGTATTGTGCAAGAAAACCGGAGTCCGAAGGGCACACGAGGTGGCCACAAGGACGGGGGGGGGCGCCCTCCACCCTTGTGGTGGCCTCGTGTCTCTTTCGGACTACTTTTAATTTTCGTAATTTTTTAAATATTCCAAAATGGAGAAAATTTATCATTGAAAATGTTTTGCAGTCGGTTTACTTACCGTACCACATACCTATTCCTTTCTGGAGTCTGAAACATTCTGGAAAGTGTCCCTTATGTACTCCTCTGGTTTTATGGTGTCAATTATATTGGTCTCAACATTTACGGGAGTACCTGAGATATAATGTTTGATTCTTTGACCATTCACCACTGATACGTCCATTTTTCATCATGCATTTATATTGATATTTAATGCATTATGGGCTGTTATTACACAACATATCACAATACTTATGCCTATTCTATCTTATTTTACAAGGTTTACATGAAGAGGGAGAATGCCGACAACTGGAATTCTGGACTTGGAAAGGAGCAAATATTAGAGACCTATTCTGCACAACTCCAAAAGTCCTGAAACTTCATGGGGCTTATTTTCGGAATATATAAAAAATATTGGGCGAAGAAAGAACCAAAGGGGGCCACCAGCCAGCTACAAGGGTGGAGGGCGCGTCCTACCCCCCTAGGCATGCCCCCCCCGACCTTGTGGGCCCATTGACAGGCCTCCGGTGCCCATCTTCTGCTATATGGTGTCTTTTACCCTGGAAAATATCATAAGGACGGTTTCGGGATGAAGTGCCGCCGTCTCGAGGCGAAACGTGGGCAGAACCAATCTAGGGCTCCGGCGGAGTTGTTCTGTCAGGGAAACATCCCTCCGGGAGAGGGAAATCATCGCCATCGTCATCACCATCGATCATATCATCAAGGGAGGGTCAATCTCCATCAACATCTTCACCAGCACCATCTCCTCTCAAACCCTAGTTCATCTCTTGTATTCGATCTTGGTCCCAAAACCTCAGATTGGTACCAGTGGTTTGCTAGTAGTGTTGATTACTCCTTGTAGTTGATCGCTACCTCTTGAGCTTGCGTTGGATTTCCTTGAAGAGGAAAGGATGATGCAACAAAGTAGCGTAAGTATTTCCCCTAGTTATTGAGAACCAAGGTATCAATCCAGTGGGAGGCTACGCGCGAGTCCCTCGTACCTACACAAAGCAAATAACTCCTCGCAACCAACGCGAATAGGGGTTGTCAATCCCTTCACGGTCACTTACGAGAGTGAGATCTGATAGAGATGATAGATAATAGTTTTTGTATTTTTGGTATAAAGATGCAAAGTAAAGTAAAAAGCAAAGTAAAAAAGCAAAGCAATAATAAATTGATGGAAGATTAATATGATGAAGATAGACCCGGGGGCCATAGGTTTCACTAGTGGCTTCTCTCAAGAGCATAAGTATTTTACGGTGGGTGAACGAATTACTGTTGAGCAATTGACAGAATTGAGCATAGTTATGAGAGTATCTAGGTATGATCATGTATATAGGCATCATGTCCGAGACAAGTAGACCGACTCCTGCCTGCATCTACTACTATTACTCCACTCATCGACCGCTATCCAGCATGCATCTAGAGTATTAAGTTCAAGAAAATAGAGTAACGCCTTAAGCAAGATGACATGATGTAGATGGATAAATTCATGCAATATGATAAAAAAAACCATCTTGTTATCCTCGATGGCAACAATACAATACGTACCTTGCTGCCCATACTGTCACTGGGAAAGGACACCACAAGATTGAACCCAAAGCTAAGCATTTCTCCCATTGCAAGAAAGATCAATCTAGTAGGCCAAACCAAACTGATAATTCGAAGAGACTTGCAAAGATAACCAATCATACATAAAAGAATTCAGAGAAGATTCAAATATTGTTCATAGATAATCTTGATCATAAACCCACAATTCATCGGTCTCAACAAACACACCGCAAAAAGAAGATTACATCGAATAGATCTCCACGAGAGAGGGGGAGGACATTGTATTGAGATCCAAAAAGAGAGAAGAAGCCATCTAGCTACTAACTATGGACCCGAAGGTCTGAAGTAAACTACTCACACTTCATCGGAGAGGCTATGGTGATGATGTAGAAGCCCTCCATGATGGGTTCCCCTTCCGGCAAAGCTCCAGAACAGGCCCCAAGATGGGATCTCGTGGGTACAGAAAGTTGCAGCGGTGGAATTAGGTTTTTGGCTCCGTATCTGATCGTTTGGGGGTACGTAGGTATATATAGGAGGAAGAAGTACGTCAGTGGAGCTTTGTGGGCCCCACGAGGGTGGGGGCGCGCCTGGGGGGGGGTAGGGTGCGCCCCCTACCTTGTTCCCACCTCGAAGCTTCCTTGGCGTAGGGTCCAAGTCTCCTAGGTCATATTCGGTGAGAAAATCACGTTCCTGAAGGTTTCATTCCGTTTGGACTCCGTTTGATATTCCGTTTCTTCGAAACTCTGAAATAGGCAAAAAAACAGCAATTCTGGGCTGGGCCCCCGGTTAATAGGTTAGTCCCAAAAATAATATAAAAGTGGAAAATAAAGCCCAATAATGTCCAAAACAGTAGATAATATAGCATGGAGCAATCAAAAATTATAGATACGTTGGAGACGTATCATTGATGCTAGTTGGTTTATTCGGTGGAAGATCATATGTTCAGGTCCTTAATGCTAATTAATACTCCTATGATTATGAACATGAATATGCTTTGTGAGTAGTTACGTTTGTTCCCGAGGACATGGGAGAAGTCTTGTTATAAGTAATCATGTGAATTTGGTATTCGTTCGATATTTTGATGAGATGTATGTTGTGTTTCCTCTAGTGGTGTTATGTGAACGTCGACTACATGACACTTCACTATGATGTGGGCCTAGGGGAAGGCATTGGGAAGTAATATGTAGATGATGGGTTGCTACAGTGACAAAAGCTTAAACCCTAGTTTATGCGTTGATTCATAAGGGGCTGATTTGGATCCATATGTTTCATGCTATGGTTAGGTTTACCTTAATACTTCTTTTTTAGTTACGGATGCTTGCGAGAGGGGTTAATAATCATAAGTGAGAGTCTTGTCCAATGAAGGGCTGCACCCAACCACCCACATATCAAATTATCAAAGTAACGAACGAGAATCATATGAGCATGATGAAAACTAACTTGACAATAATTCTCATGTGTCCTCGGGAGAGCTTTGCTTTATGTAAGAGTTTGTCCAGGCTTGTCCTTTGCTACATAAAGGATTGGGCCACCTTGCTACACCTTGTTTACTTCTATTACTTGTTACCCGTTATAATTTATCCTATCACAAAACTATCTGTTACCGATAATTCTGTGCTTGTAGAGAATACCTTCCTGAAAACCACTTGTCATTTCCTTCTGCTCCTCGTTGGGTTCGACACTCTTACTTATCGAAAGGACTACGATAGATCCCCGCTACTTGTGGGTCATCCAGACTCTTTTCTGGCGCCGTTGCCGGGGAGTGAAGCTCCTTTGGTAAGTGCAATTTGCTAAGGAAACATTTATATAGTGTGCTGAAATTTACTGTCACTTGTTACTATGGAAAATAATCCTTTGAGGGGTTTGTTTGGGGTATCTTCTGAAGGAAATATGCCCTAGAGGCAATAAAAAAGTTGTTATTTATATTTCCTTATATCATGATAAATGTTTATTATTCATGCAAGAATTGTATTAACTGGAAACTTAGTACATGTGTGTGACGCCTCCGATTCAATCGTACACTAATCATACACGCAAACATGTACGATCAAGATCAGGGACTCATGGGAAGATATCACAACACAACTCTAAAATAAAATAAGTAGTACAAGCATCATAATACAAGCCAGGGGCCACGAGGGCTCGAATAAAAGTGCTCGATCATAGACAAGTCAGCGGAAGCAACAATATCTGAGTGCAGACATAAGTTAAACAAGTTTGCCTTAAGAAGGCTAGCACAAACTGGGATACAGATCGAAAGAGGCGCAGGCCTCCTGCCTGTGATCCTCCTAAACTACTCCTGGTCGTCGTCAGCGGCCTGCATGTAGTAGTAGGCACCTCCGGTGTAGTAGGAGTCGTCGTCGACGGTGGCGTCTGGCTCCTGGGCTCCAGCATCTGGTTGCGACAACCAGGTAGAAGGGAAAGGGGGAAAAGAGGGAGAAAGGCAACCGTGAGTACTCATCCAATGTTCTCGCAAGCAAGGATCTACACTATTTATGCATGGGTATCTGTGTAAAGGGGCAATATCGGTGGACTGAACTGCAGAATGCCAGAATAAGAGGGGGATAGCTAGTCTTGTCGAAGACTACACTTCTGGCAGCCTCCATCTTGCAGCATGTAGAAGAGAGTAGATGGTAAGTTCACCAAGTATCATCGCATAGCATAATCCTACCCGACGATCCTCCCCTCGTCACCCTATGTGAGAGCGATCACCGGGTTATATATGGCACTTGGAAGGGTGTGTTTTATTAAGTATCCGGTTCTAGTTGTCATAAGGTCAAGGTACAACTCTGGGTCGTCCTTTTACCAAGGGACACGACTATTCGAATAGATAAACTTCCCTGCAGGGGTGCACCACATAACCCAACACGCTCGATCCCATTTGGCCGGACAAATTTTGCAGGGTCATGCCCGGCCTCGGACGATCAACACGTCGCAGCCCTACCTAGGCACAACAGAGAGGTCAGCACGCCGGTCTAAATCCTATGGCGCAGGTGTTTGGGCCCATCGCCCATTGCACACCTACACGTTGCGAGGGCGGCCGGAAGCAGACCTAGCCTAGCAGGCGTTCTAGTCCAATCCGGCGCGCGCCGCTCAGTCGCTGATGTCACGAAGGCTTTGGCTGATACCACGACGCCAAATGCCCATAACTGTTCCCGCGTAGTTGGTTAGTGCGTACATGCCAGTGGCCAGACTCAGATCAAATACCAAGATCTCGTTAAGCGTGTTATTATGAAGTATCCATGAACGCCGACCATGGCCAGGCCCACCTCTCTCCTAGGTGGTCTCAACCTGCCCTGTCGCTCCGCCACAAAGTAACAGTCGGGAGCCGTTGGGAACCCAGGCCCACCTCTACCGGGATGGAGCCACCTGCCCCTTCCGCCCCCATCTCCGAACAGTGTCATAAGTAATGTAACAATATAAAGTATATGGCATATGCCCGTGATCACCTCCCGAAGTGATCACGGCCCAGTAGTATAGCATGGCAGACGGACAAGAGCGTAGGGCCACTGATAGAATACTAGCATCCTATACTAAGCATTTAGGATTGCAGGTAAGGGTAATAACTGTAGCAACAATGACAGGCTATGCAGCAGAATAGGATTAACCGAAAGTAGTAACATGCTACGCTACGCTAATGCAAGCAGTATAGAGAAGGAATAAGCGATATCTGGTGATCTAGGGGGGGCTTGCCTGGTTGCTCTGGCAAGAAGGGTTCGTCGTCAATGTAGTCGATCACAGGGGTACCGGCAGCGGTCTCAGGGTCTACCGGAAAGAAGTAATGGAGGGGAACACAATAAATAATAGAGCAATCAAAGCATCACAAAGCATAACATAGCAATAAGCGATGCTAGGAGTGACCTAACGCAATA
>NC_057809.1:134993536-135080566 GCF_018294505.1 Triticum aestivum | reverse complement strand
GAAGATGAAACAGAGGTGGATTGTTGCATGTTCGCTATGCTAGGGACGTGTGACAGATGAACGGACTGCATATTCGGATTTGTCTCGCCGTTTTGAGCAAGTTTCATGTATATAGTATTTTTCATCCGAGGTACGGTTTATTTTATATTAACTTTTAAAGTTTTAAATCATTTTTGAATTATCAGGTTTATTTAATTCAAAGATATACCTACTGCAGTAGCATGACGTCAGTATGACATCAGCGGTCAACATTGACCATTGAATGGGTCAACTGACAAGTGGATCCTATTCGTCATTGTCTTAGAGTAATTAAACAATGTTAATTACCTTTAACTAAATGATTAGGTTATCTAATTTCACTTAGCTTAGTTAAACAAAATTAATTAACTAAGCAGAATAATTAAGTTAATTAATTAATTAGCATTTATATTTTTATTATATACTTTTATTCCTTTTTTAACATTCTGGAGGCATGGGGCCCCTTTGTCATAGGCCCCTTGGGGCCTAGCGGGCGAAACGGGCAGCGGGAACCCGGGCGTTTGCACCCGAAGGGCAGACCCGGGGCACCACGGGGTGCCGAAACTGGCCGCCGGCATGGCGGTTGCCTGCGGGGCCAGAGGCGGAGCACAGGACGACGGCGGGGCCAGAGTCAGGGCGGCCGCGGTGGAGGTGGTGGCGGGGTCGCGTGGGCGGAGCAGGGGCACGGCACATCACAACAGCGGCAGCAGCATGCGAGCGCGGTGGGGTGGGAGTTAGGCGCGTGCACGAGGAAGCAGGGGTGCGGACGTGGGTGTGTGCGGAGCTGCAGGCGCCGCGAGCGAGCATGCGCGGTGACGAGTCAAGAGGGAGCAGGGGGACGGCCACGCGCGGAGCGCGGACGGCGGCGGGCGAGCGGGCTACGGGGAGGAGGAGGACCGGGGTCCTCACCGGGGTTCGTACGGACGGGGCAGTGCTGCTCGGGGTGGGGGACGGGGAGGAGGCGACGCAGGTTAGGAGGCGACGAGGGCGTCCGGCGAGGTGGTCGTCGGTGACGAAGGCGGCAGGGCGCTGAGCGGCTTCGGGCGATTGCTTGATGTACCGCGTCGAGGGCGAAGCGGGGCGGTCCGGCGATGGGCGGTTGAGGACGAGGCGACGACAGCGTGGTGGCGCTGGGGATGCGCCCCAATCCAGATAGGGGGCGGGGCAGAGTCGAGGGGGAAGAAATCGTGGGGAGGGAGTGGGTGAGTGGGGGTTCATGGGTTCGGTTACGGGAGTGGGGGTTATGGGGAGAGCGGGGTGGGCCGGCTGGGGCCAGTTGGGCTGGCCGGCTGTGTGGGACGGGCCGATGCCCATGGGGAGCCGGGGGGTTTCTTTTCTTTTCTTTTGTTTTCATTTATCTTTCTTTTGTGTTTCCTTTTAGTTAGCGAATAGTTTTACAAAAATATAACCCCTACCCCTAAATTAGCATAATAACATATGCCACTACCTCAAAAGTTTGGTGACCAAATGAACTAGTTTAATATTTGTTAGTATTTAAAAGCATTTAAATTATTAGTTTGCCAATGTTTTATCTACTATTGTGCATTTAAATATTTTATTTTGATATGGGTCCTTCATCATAATTGCTTATGATTTATTTTACACTTCCCGAACATTTTAGTTTTAACATTTGAAAACCTTTATAGTTTGTCTAATTTTGAATTTTGAATTGAACCGGTTTCAAACTAACGTGAGATTAGCAACAGTAATCAAGGTGACTTGGCATCATTAGCAGAGGTTTACTGTAGCTTAAATATCCGGGCGTCAGAATGTGTGAATACATAGACAAACAGAGTGTCCCTAGTATGCCTCTACTTGACTAGCTCGTTAATCAAAGATGGTTAAGTTTCCTAGCCATGGACATGTGTTGTCATTTGATGAGCGGGATCACATCATTAGAGAATGATGTGATGGACAAGACCCATCCATTAGCTTAGCACTATGATCGTTCAGTTTATTGCTATTGCTCTCTTCATGACTTATACATGTTCCTATGACTATGAGATTATGCAACTCCCGAATACCGGACGAACACTTAGTGTGCTATCAAATGTCACAACATAACTGGGTGATTATAAAGATGCTCTAGAGGTGTCTCTGATGGTGTTTGTTGAGTTGGCATAGATCGAGATTAGGATTTGTCACTCCGTGTATCGGAGAGGTATCTCTGGGCCCTCTCGATAATTCACATCACTATAAGCCTTGCAAGCAATGTGACTAATGAGTTAGTTACACGATGATGCATTACAGAACAAGTAAAGAGACTTTCCGATAACAAGATTAAACTAGGTATGAGGATACCGACGATCGAATCTCGGGCAAGTAACATACCGATGAAAAAGGGAATAACGTATATTATTATGCAGTTTGACCGATAAAGATCTTCGTAGAATATGTAGGAGCCAATATGAGCATCCAGTTTCCGCTATTCGTTATTGACCGGAGATGTGTCTCGGTCATGTCTACATAGTTCTCGAACCCGTAGGGTCCGCACGCTTAACATTCGATGACGATTTGTATTATGAGTTATGTGATTTGATGACCGAAGTTTGTTCGGAGTCCCGGATGAGATCACGGACATAACGAGGAGTCTCAAAATGGTGGAGACATCAAGATTGATATATTGGACGATGTTATTCGGACACCAGATGAGTTCCGAGAGGTACCGGATAATTATCGGAGTGCCGGAGGGTTATCGGGACCCCCCGGGGGAACTAATGGGCCTTGATGGGCCTTAGTGGGAAGAGAGGAAGTGCCACAAGGGGCTGGCCGCGCCCCCCCTTGGGTCCGAATTGGACTAGGGGAAGGGGGCGGCACCCCCCTTTCCTTCCCTTCCCCCTCTTCCTTCCTTCTTCCCCCTTCCTCCAGGTGGAATCCTACTAGGACTTGGAGTCCTAGTAGAACTCCCTTCTCCTGGCGCGCCCTACAGGGGCCGACCGGCCTTCCCCTCCCCTCCTTTATATATGGCGGCAGGGGGCACCCTAGAAGACACAAGTTTCTCTTAACCGTGTGCGGTGCCCCCCTCCATAGTTACACACCTCGATCATATCATCGCAAGTGCTTAGGTGAAGCCCTGCGCCGGTAACTTCATCATCACCGTCGCCATGCCGTTGTGCTAACGGAAATCTCTCTCGGCCTCAACTGGATCAAGAGCTTGCGAGATGTCATCGAGCTGAACGTGTGCTGAACGCGGAGGTGCCATACGTTCGGTACCTGGATAGGTTGGATCGCGAAGACGTTTGACTACATCAACCGCGTTACTAAACGCTTCCGCTTTCGGTCTACCAGGGTACGTGGACACACTCTCCCCGCTCATTGCTATGCTTCTCCTAGATAGATCTTGCGTGATCGTAGGATATTTTCTGAAATAGTACGTTCCCCAACAGTGGCATACGAGCCAGGTCTATGCGTAGATGTTATATGCACGAGTAGAACACAAAGAGTTGTGGGCGATAATAGTCATACTGCTTACCAGCAATATCTTACTTTGATTCGGCGGTATTGTTGGATGAAGCGGCCCAGACCGACATTACATAAACGCGTTCATGAGACTGGTTCTACCGACGTGCTTCGCACACATGTGGCTAGTGGGTGTCTGTTTCTCCAACTTTAGTTGAATCGAGTTTGACTACGCCTGGTCCTTGTTGAAGGTTAAAACAACACACTTGACAAAAAATCATTGTGGTTTTTGATGCGTCGGTAAGAACTATTCTTGCTAGAAGCCCGTAGCAGCAACGTAAAACTGGCAACAACAAAGTAGAGGACCTCTAACTTGTTTTTGCAGGGCTTGCTGTGATGTGATATGGTCAAGACATGATGATATATAAATTGTTGTATGAGATGATCATGCTCTGTAAAAGTTATCGACAACTGGCAGGAGCCTTATGGTTGTCACTTTATTGTATGAAATGCAATCGCCATGTAATTGCTTTACTTTATCACTAAGTGGTAGCGATAGTCATAGAAGCAATAGTTGGCAAGACGACAACGATGCTACGATGGAGATCAAGGTGTCAAGCCGGTGATGATGGTGATCATGACGGTGCTTTGGAGATGGAGATCAAAGGCACAAGATGATGATGGCCATATCATATAACTTATTTTGATTGCATGTGATGTTTATCCTTTATGCATCTTATTTTGCTTAGTACGACGGTAGCATTAGAAAATGATTTCTCACCAAATTTCAAGGTACGAGTGTTCTCCCTGAGTATGCACCGTTGCTACAGTTCGTCATGCCGAGACACCACGTGATGATTGGGTGTGATAAGCTCTATGTTCACATACAATGGGTGCAAGCCAGTTTTGCACACGCAGAATACTCGGGTTAAACTTGACGAGCCTAGCATATGTAGATATGGCCTCGGAACACTGAGACCAAAAGGTCGAGCGTGAATCATATAGTAGATATGATCAACATAGTGATGTTCACCATTGAAAACTACTCCATCTCACGTGATGATCAGACATGGTTTAGTTGATATGGGTCACCTGATCATTTAGATGACAAGAGGGATGTCTGTATAAGTGGGAGTTCTTAAGTAATATGATTAATTGAACTTTAATTTATCGTGAACTTAGTACCTGATAGTATTTTGCATGTCTATGTTGTTGTAGATCAATGGCACGTGCTACTGTTCCTTTGAATTTTAATGCGTTCCTAGAGAAAGCTAAGTTGAAAGATGATTGTAGCAACTACATGGACTGGGTCTGTAACTTGAGGATTATCCTCATTGCTGCACAGAAGAATTATGTCCTGGAAGCACTGCTAGGTGCAAGACCCGCTGCATGAGCAACATCGGACGTTATGAACATCTGGCAGAGCAAAGCTGATGAGTACTCAATAGTTCAGTGTGCCATGATTTACGGCTTAGAATTGGGACTTCAACGACGTTTTGAATGTCATGGAGCATATGAGATGTTCCAGGAGTTGAATTTAATATTTCAAGCACATGCCCGGATTGAGAGATATGAAGTCTCCAATAAGTTATATAGCTGCAAGATGGAGGAGAATAGTTCTGTCAGTGAACATATACTCAGAATGTCTGGGTACCACAACCACATGACTTAACTGGAAGTTAATCTTCCTGATGATAGTATCATTGACATAGTTCTTCAATCACTGCCACCAAGCTACAAAAGCTTCATGATGAACTATAATATGCAAGGAATGGATAAGACAATTCCCGAGCTCTTCGCAATGCTAAAGGCTGCGAAGGTAGAAATCAAGAAGGAGCATCAAGTGTGGATGGTTAACAAGACTACTAGTTTCAAGAAGAAGGGCAAAGGTAAGAAGGCGAACTTCAAGAAGAACGGCAAGCAAGTTGCTGCTCAAGTGAAGAAGCCCAAGTCTGGACCTAAGCCTGAGACTGAGTGCTTCTACTACAAAGGGACTGGTCACTGGAACCAGAACAGCCACAAGCATTTGGCGGGTAAGAAGGATGGCAAAGTGAAAGGTATATTTGATATACATGTATTTGATGTGTACCTTACTAATGCTCATAGTAGCACTTGGGTATTTGATACTGGTGTCGGTGTCAAAACCGGCGGATCTCGGGTAGGGGGTCCCGAACTGTGCGTCTAGGATCGATGGTAATAGGAGACGGGGGACACAATGTTTACCCAGGTTCGGGTCCTCTCTATGGAGCTAATACCCTACTACCTGCTTGATTGATCTTGATGAATATGAGTGTTACAAGAGTTGATCTACCACGAGATCGTAATGGCTAAACCCTAGAAGTCTAGCCTATGAGTATATGGTAATGAATCTATCCTATCCGGACTATGCTCTCCGGTTTATATAGACATCAGAGAGATCTAGGGTTACATGGAGTCGGTTACATAGGAGGAAATCTTCATAATCGGTCGCCTAGCTTGCCTTCCACACCAAGTAGAGTCCAATCCGGACACGGGTATTGTCTTCGACCTTCGTATCTTCATAGCCCATCAGTCCGCCCCATGGATAACAGGTCGGACGCCCGAGGACCCCTTAGTCCAGGACTCCCTCAGTAGCCCCTGAACCTGGCTTCAATGACGAGGAGTGCGACGTGCAGATTGTCTTTGACATTTCAAGGAGGGTTCCCTTCTTCCGAACTCCTAAGATAGCCTTCGGATATGTCTATCGTATCCGGTCCTGTGTATATAATTGCAGAAAATACAATACTCCACGAGTCCAATCTGCTGACAACTGTTTATGACATTGTATTACGCCTGCCCGGTTATTATTTCCAACCGCTGGCTAGCCCGTCGCCCACGCCTCGGGAGGCGATTTTATTGGCACGTCTTATCAGAGCAGATATCGTGTCCCCTTATTCATGGGATTTTCAATAATGTAGGTATGGGTAACCCAACCGTCCCCTGGGCACAACTCTTTGAGAATAAGTAAGTTTTAAGACCCAGGAGGGGACGCTCGATAATCAAGGCCTTTATATAGGGACCCAGACGTATCTTTCTCTTCTGCACTTGCTTCTTTCTCAACCCCAGCCTCCTCGAGTTCCAATCATCACTAGCCCCAGTCATGTTCAGGTCCAGCCGTTCAGGCCGGTGGGTGGCCTCTTCCGTCACGGAGGAGGACATTACGAAGCTCCACGTAGCGAGGTACCTGACCCCAGAAATCCTTCATCGGCTTCCTGCTGAGGGGCAGATTATTCCCACCCCGAAGTCCGGTGAGAGGGTAGTATTTGTGTCTCACTTCCTCCATGGGTTAGGGTTCGCGCTTAACCCCTTCGTCCGGGGGCTCATGTTCTAGTATGGGCTACATTTTCACGATCTGGCCTCAGACTCTTTTCTCCTCATCTCGGCATTCATCATCACGTGTGAGGCCTTTCTCCGGACTCCTCTGCAGTTTCGCTTGTGGCTCAAGTCCTTCGATGTGAGACCGCGGGTGATGGAGGAGGAGCTGGCAGAGTGTGGCAGCGTTGTAATAAGCAAGCTTGCCAGCGCGGTTTGGTTTGAGGGATCCTTCGTCGAGTCTTCTGAATTATGGCAGTGGGGGTGGTTTTATGTCAACGAGCCGCGGGGATCCAAATGGGTGGCTACGCCTACATTCCGACCCGGCCCTCCAACTCAGCTTGCTTCATGGATCAATAAGGGATCGAACTGGGGATCCGTTAATGAGGTGCAGACTTTGCAAGGCCGCATCCGAAGCCTTACCGAGAAGGGCATCGATCTTGTGAATGTCGTTCAAGTAATGCTGGTCCGCCGGATCCTACCGTGTCAACGGCGGCCTCTCCGTATGTGGGAGTTCAATCCATAAGGGCGGCAGACTCTTCAGCACTTCTTCGGCGCTACACATGAAGGAATGTGGAAATTATATTTCAGGGAGCGAGAGCAATGGCCGGACACCACCAAAGACGTCGGCCTCGACTAGAATCATCCGGACACTCCGGTAAGTATTCAATCGTCGTACACCTTTCATCCAAGCATCCCTTGACAAGACACTGAGCAACTCGCCCTTATACAGGACTAGGTGAAGAAAGTGGTGCTAATCTGGTGTCCAACGCCCCTTCCCGAAGACCCTGCGTCCACCCTACTGACGCGGATGTTGACTCCGACACTGTACTTGGTGTCTGCAGAGGGGGGTGAGAGCAGGGAGCCCAGAGATGATGCCCATCCTGAGGGCAGTTTAGGCTCTATGTTCGGGGAAACTGAAACCCTTTTGCCCAGGGGCAAAGGTGTGGAGGGATCACTTCATGGCAAGAAGAGGGCTGCTTCTGAAGGTCAAGAGGGGAAACCTTCCACGAAAGGGAAGTTGCCATCGTCGGGCAGCTTGGGCCGGGCAAGCGATGCCGTCGTAGAGATTGATGATGAGGGAGAACCTCCGGTCAGACCATAAGTGAAGCAGGGCACTTTAACCATACCTCATTCTTTTCCTTATTACTAAAATAATCTTCCGACATGCGTGCATCCTCGCAGGTTAACACCTGGTGTTTCTCAATCATCCTCCTCCTCGGGAGACCTTCTTCCGGAGATGATGGAGAGTGACACGCCTTCTCTGGCCTCTTCACCCAACAGGGTGGATAATCTCGAGGTGTCGTCCCAGAGGGCTCCGCCCAACCAGCAGGTAGCACAAGAAACGAGGAAGGAGGTACCTGAAGGTGGTGCCTCTGTCACTTAGGGTTCGGGGATCAAGAGTGACGGCCCTGAACTGTCCGATTTACAGCCAAAGACAATGATGGAGGCGGGTAAGCGAATTCCTTCAAAGGGATGTCGTGCTCCGGCAGCGGTGTCCGAAGACCCAGGAGTGCGGGAGACGCTGACGGACATGCTGCGACGAGTGCCCGTTTCAGAGGAGCACCATGCCTTAATGAGTACAGTGGTCGAAAAGGTTTTATCCGCGAAGAGCGGGTTGAACGAGGCCTTTATGAGCCTTCTGAGGGGTTTTGAGGTTTGCGACGTAATGTTGTCAATTGGACAGAATGCACCTTTGTGTATGCAGTAGCCCCTGAGACTCGGATCGCCTTCCAAAAGGAGGCGATCGGAGGATCGAAAAGATATTTTCAGGTGCTAACCTAGGTTTAATTTGGAATGCAGGTTGTTACCCCTCCCACCACTGCCCAAAATTCGGAGGTGACCAATCTGCAGCGAAAGCTGGATATTGCGGAGGATGACATTGCTTTGATCAACAGGCGTCTTGACGACTCGCAAGGTATATATTTCGAGTATTTCTTACACCAATTGCTTGTAATTTAAGCCTGACTCTGAAAAGAGTTTGGTATGAAATGTGCATGGATGCAGATGGTGCTGCCGCCATGGAAGCCCTTCGGGTAGAGCTAGCCCATGCCAAGGAGCAGGCCCAGTTTAGTAATGCGGCTGCCGAAAAGGCATCGGCTGAATTGAAGGCCGAACAAGCCGCGCGGCGTCACAACAAGGAGACGATATCCACCATGGTGCGTGAGTTAGAAAATGCGGCTAGCCGCTATAAACTTCTTGAGAAGGAAAATGAAGCCAAAACGGCTGAACTTACGAGGCCTTACGAGAGGCGAGAGAAGCGCGGTTTGAATCTAGAGCAGCCCGTGAGGAGATCCGGCAAGCTGGGGAAATTGTGGCTGGCAAGCCCTTTTTGCTACATGCTAGGTTTGGCGATCCGAACTATGCTCAGCTTAACCAAGTATGGAGTTCTCCAGACAATTGTTTAGATTTGTCGAAGAGTTCTTCCAATGCGGCATAGTTTTATCAGGCGCAAGAGGGGTATGCAACGGAGAAGCTTTTTTGGTCACAGTTTGGCGCGTCGAAGCGCCCTCTGTTGCTTAATGAACAGATGTCCCAGTGGGCCGAGCTGCATAGGATATCCGGCACAGCCATGAAGGACGTCATAGTCCGGTTGTGGCCGACTAAACCTATTATAAGTGGTTACTTTGGCCTGGTGTGGCGGCTTGCTGTCACGGTGCCATGTACCGAGGCTATGAAGCGGTCGGCGTGCATTGAAGGACCATGAATGGCCTTCACCCGTGTCAAGACATTATGGGGGAAGATGAAGGCCACCGATGTTGCGATGAAGAGTCCACCCAAAGGCAAGGACCGTCCGGAACCGGAGCACTATTTTGAAGACGTTCTGGAGGCCGCCCGCTTGATAGAGGGTCAGTGCTCAAAAAACATGATGTTCGAGTGATGTGTACAAGGATTGTAACAGACAACTTTATAGTTAATCTAGTTTTATGTTTTGCTCGGGAGCTTGTATTCCTCCTGTGCGGCCGTTTTAATATAAATTGAATGTTTTCCAGTCGTCGGCTTCAGCCCCCTCGTAGGAAATATGGGGGTGTTCGGAAAGGCATTGAATCACTCTTTATCCAACATCTTGGTCCAGAAAGGAGGTGATAATGCGGCGAACCAGGCAATCGGTCTATAGGGCGTTAACACTTTCACTTAGCCATTGGAGTTTTATGGTGGGGCTATGACATAGCCCCTAGTATGGATGTGGCGTATCCTAATATTGTGCCTTACATGATTTGATCTAAAAAAGATCCTTCGTATAACATGGAGAATCGCTAAGGATTCGAATAAGTCGTCAAGTGGTTGACCAGATCTCGCCGCATCATGACAGTCAGTTTTCGGCTTTCTCTACTAAGGCGCTCATCCGATCAAAGCCTGGGCACAATCGCAGTAGTTCTCCCTTTACTACCCTAGCCGATAGAGCGGAACGTAGGGTAGCAAGCACATGAGCCGGGCAACCCAACTATTGACCAAAGACAATGATTCGGAGTTGATGCATATATGGCCAAGCTTGCGACGCCGAAGTGCGCTATAGAGCTGTTCGGACTTTTGTTGGCGGCTCATTTGTTCCCAAACCGAGCCCCTGGCGGGTTTGGCTGAGGTGCGTCTAGTATCACGGCCGATGAGGCCGTACTCATTGTATGAAGAGTATTTAAGATTTGCTTAGAGAAAGTTTACTGGGAGTGGAGCAATATGCCAATGATAAATTCATATATAAAAAAAGAAGAACCACAACCTGGTTATTTGACATGCTCGGGGTCGGGAACGGAGGAGAAGGACATAGTACAGGCTCAAAATAACGAGTGTGGTCTACAAAAAGCTATTTTGGACCTCCTGTCGCACGTCTGCGCCGCCCGTCCTATGGGAGGGGAGTTCTTAACGAAAGTAGCCCCTGAGGTGAGTGCACGGGTCCGAACTCCGGTAGAGTCCGACTGGATGCTGTCCTGATGGTCACCTGCTTTAAGAGATAATAAAGAAAAATATGTAAAACAGATAAAAACGTTACGGAAATGTTTCCAGGGTTGCCCGTATTGTGCTTCCGCCAGTGCCCATGGTATCTTGAGCGCATAGTGATGCATGCGTGGTGTGAATCTTGCCGGTATAACGGGTGGGTGGCGGAAGCCGAACTGCTACTTCCGTTCCGGGAGTGGTCGAACTTCGGAGGGAAAATGTTTCTGGCCCCTG
This sequence comes from Triticum aestivum, assembly GCF_018294505.1. Taxonomy (NCBI): domain Eukaryota; kingdom Viridiplantae; phylum Streptophyta; class Magnoliopsida; order Poales; family Poaceae; genus Triticum; species Triticum aestivum. The sequence continues at coordinate 135,069,652 of NC_057809.1, read as the reverse complement.
GTGTTCGGCTGGCGAGCCGCTCCGTCGTCTTTATCGCCTGGTGGCCTCCTCCCATGGTGTTCGGCGTTAAGCTTGCCTGCCTGCTTAAAGACCCAACAGTTTCTGTTGGTGTGATTAGCTGGCTTATCAGGGTGGCCATGAATTTGACAAGGTCGGTCCAATATCCTGTCGAGAGTGGATGGTCCATCCTGGTTTGCCTTAAATGGCTTCTTCCGTTGACCGGTTTTCGGATTGTGAAATCCGGCATTGACCGACGTGTTGCACAATCTTTCACTATTGCTGCGACTGTTATGTTCGTTTAGTCGTGGCTTGCCGTTGCCATCTCGGATTTCGGAAGTGCCCGGGTCGCTGGCATTGTTGCTTTTACGAGCGAGCCAGTTGTCTTCTCCCGCACAAAAGCGAGTCATTAGAGCGGTAAGGGTTGTCATGGATTTAGGTCCTTCCTGGCCGAGGTGACGTGCTAGCCATTTGTCCTAGACGCTATATTTGAAGGCCGCAAGGGCTTCCGCGTACGGACAGTCGACAATTTGGTTCTTTTTGACTAAGAACCTACTCCAGAGTTACCTGGCTGACTCGCCGGGCTGTTGGACAATATGACTTAAGTCATCGACATCTGATGGCCGGACATATGTTCCTCGGAAGTTGCCACGAAAGGCGTCTTCCAAATCTTCCCAGCTGCCAATAGAATTTTCTGGCAAACTGTTTAGCCAGTACCGCGCTGGCCCATTAAGCTTGATAGGTAGGTATTTAATGGCATGAAGGTCGTCTCCGCGAGCCAGGTGGATACGGAGGAGGTAATCCTCAATCCATACTGCGGGATCTATTGTTCCATCGCATGATGCGATGTTGATGGGTTTAAACCCGTGTGGAAATTTGTGCTCCATTACCTCGTCGGTGACGCAAAGACGGTGTGCGGCTCCTCTATGTTGGGCCACACTGTGAAGCACCTCCGGCGGACTCCGCTTACGGTTTTCGGACCGAGCGTGCTCGGGTTTGTTGTGTCCGAATAGATAACCGTTATTACTGGCCGGGGCATGTCTCCGCGATATGTGTGTTGATTTTGTGTGTCCTATTCTACCCCCAAGTCTTGTTGGATGTCGTGAGTGTTCCCCCGAGCTTCTTTATTATTGTTTGGACGGCCGGATGTGTTGGTATGGTGCTCTGCTTGGGCTGCTGCTTTGTCCGGACCGAACTGTGGTCGGCCTACTGGCTTATTCAATGGTGGTGTGGGCTCCAACGCCTTTCCATCGTATTGAGCGAGCCACCTACAATTGTGGTGGCTTTTGTCTGGGCCGCTAAGGCCGTATTCTTCGGCGTCCAGGACCTCGGTCCGTTTGTCATTGAGCAGATCTTGGCTTGCTTGAAGCTGCAGCTGCTTTATACTTAGATTCCTTGCTGTGGCTATTAGCCGGCGTTTAAAGTGCTCCTGCTCGAGAGGTTCCTCAGGCATGATGAATTCCTTGTTGTCGAGTCTCTCGTCTTCCTCGGAGAGTGGGAGATAATTACTATCCTCTAAGTCTCCGGATATGACATGTTCATCAGGGCTATCTTGCCCGCTTTCCTGGTCCTCTTGTTCGAATCCTGTCTCAACAGGGCAGTTGTTGTCCGGAGTATTTTCACCTCCGGTGCTAGTATTGTTTTCTCTTGAGTGATGTGACCGAGAGTTGCGCCGGGGGCGCAGGTGTTCGGACTGTGTACCAGGAGGCTTATCCTCGACTGGATCCTCCTTGTCATCGTCGAGATCATCGTTGGATGTGTCTACCATGCACACGTCATACCAGGAAGTGGTCGCCCCGCATCTAGCAGATAGTAAGCTCTGGCCTTGCCCCTCATCGTCGTCAATGTCTTCGGAGCAGATGCCAGGTGTGTTGGTTGGGTCTTCGATGGTGGCTATGAAGTGGGTGGCGGGTGGGAAGCAAAATTCTCCATCATCTGTCGTAAAGTCGAACCGTACATAGTTCAGCGACAAGCCATCTGCCAGGGATAGGTTTTTTAGTGAGCTTAGTAGACCGCCCATAGGCGAGTGTTGAAAGACATCTGCGGTGCTGAACCTGAATATCGATGAACGATCAAGTTCGGTATCCGCGAGCTCGCAGGGTTCAGAACTCGATATCGGAGACGAGTCTGGGGTTCCGTTGATGCAGGTATCGTATGAAGTGGGATCTGCATGCGGCTCCAACGCCGCTAACTCGGTAGCCCCCGTGATGGGGTTCAGTCTCCCATCTTCGGACGTCTTGACATGCTCCGGATCTAAGGCCGGAGTTGTTACAAGAGCTATCTCCTGGATGCGGCCCGATGACAGGTTTAAGGCATGTTTATCGGGGCGAAGGGGAGCGGTTGCCGCGGTCTCGAATCCGTCGAAGATCAAGTCTCCATGGATGTCCACGACGTAGTTCAGGCTTCCGAATCTGACCTGATGGCCAGGGGCGTAGCTATCGATCTGCTCTAGATGGCCAAGCGAGTTGGCCCGCAGTGCGAAGCTGCCGAATACGAAGATCTGTCCGGGTAGGAAGGTTTCTCCCTGGACCACGCCATTACTGACGATCGAAGGAGTCATCGAACCTTTCGTCGACGGCATAGTGGGACTCTCAATGAAAGCACCAATGTCGGTGTCAAAACCGGCGGATTGCGGGTAGGGGGTCCCAAACTGTGTGTCTAGGATCGATGGTAACAGGAGACGGGGGACACAATGTTTACCCAGGTTCGGGCCCTTTCTATGGAGGTAATACCCTACTTCCTTCTTGATTGATCTTGATGAATATGAGTGTTACAAGAGTTGATCTACCACGAGATCGTAATGGCTAAACCCTAGAAGTCTAGCCTATAAGTATATGGTAATGAATTTGTCCTATCCGGACTATGCTCTCCGGTTTATATAGACACCAGAGAGATCTAGGGTTACATGGAGTCGGTTACATAGGAGGAAATCTTCATAATTGGTTGCCTAGCTTGCCTTCCACGCCAAGTAGAGTCCAATCCGGACACATGTATTGTCTTCGATCTTCGTATCTTTACAGCCCATCGGTCCGGCCCATGGATAATAGGTCGGACACCCGAGGACCCCTTAGTCCAGGACTCCCTCAACTGGTTCTGTTGCTCACATTTGCAACTCGAAATAGGGGCTACGGATTAAATGAAGATTGGCTAAGGACGAGGTGATTATGCGCGTGGGAAATGGTTCCAAAGGCGATGTGATCACCGTCGGCATGCTACCTGTACATCTACCATCAGGATTAGTTTTAGACCTGAGTAATTGTTATCTGTTGCTAGCGTTAAGCATGAACATTATATTTGGATCTTGTTTGATGCGAGATAGTTAGTCATGCACCCTTGACGAGTGGTCTATTTTTGTTGAATCTCGATAGTAGTGACACACATATTCATAGTATTGAAGCCAAAAGCTATAAGTTTAATCATGATAGTGCAACTTATTTGTGGCACTACCGTTTAGGTCATATTGGTGTAAAGCACATGAAGAAACTCCATGCTGATGGGATTTTGGAATCACTTGATTATGAATCACTTGATGCTTGCGGACCATGCCTCATGGGCAAGATGACTAAAACTCCGTTCTCCGTAACAATGGAGCGAGCAACAGACTTGTTGGAAATAATACATACTAATGTATGTGGTCCGATGAGTGTTGACGCTCGCGGCAGGTATCATTATTTTCTAGCCTTCACAGATGATTTGAGCAGATATGGATATATCTAGTTGATGAAACATAAGTCCGAAACATTTGAAAATTTCAAAAAAAATTAGAGTGAAGTAGAAAATCATCGTAACAAGAAAATAAAATTTCTACGATCTGATTGTGGAGGTGAATATTTAAGTTACGAGTTTGGTCTTCATTTGAAACAATGCGGAATAGTTTCGACACAAGAAGAGCCAAAGAATATTTGAAGGTATTAGCAGTTGAGTTGTCAATTCAACCACAACTGGAGATTAATTATCTGCAGAAAAGTGATTAGTAGCAAAGTAGTTTGATAGTTTTGATAGTAGTGACAGCAGCAATGGTAGCAGTAACAGTGATAGCAGTAATTTTGGAGCAAGTGTAACAGTGATGATAACAATAGTAACCTAGCAAGATCAATAAGGATAAATTCATAGGAATTGGATCGGTGACTTCTTGGATGATATTCATCATGTGACAGTTATAAACTAGGGCGATACAGCACTAGCTCCATGTTGGAAATATGCCCTAGAGGCAATAATAAATTAGTTCTTATTATATCATATTTCATTGTTCATGATAATCGTTTATTATCCTTGCTAGAATTGTATTGATAGAAAACTCAGATCCATGTGTGGATACATAGACAACACCATGTCCCTAGTAAGCCTCTAGTTGACTAGCTCATTGATCAATAGATGGTTACGGTTTCCTGACCATGGACATTGGATGTCATTGATAACGGGATCACATCATTAGGAGAATGATGTGATGGACAAGACCCAATCCTAAGCCTAGCACAAGATCGTGTAGTTCGTTTGCTAAAGCTTTTCTAGTGTCAAGTATCATTTCCTTAGACCATGAGATTGTGCAACTCCCGGATACCGTAGGAGTGCTTTGGGTGTGCCAAACGTCACAACGTAACTGGGTGGCTATAAAGGTACACTACAGGTATCTCTGAAAGTGTCTATTGGGTTGGCACAAATCGAGACTGGGATTTGTCACTCCGTGTAAATGGAGAGGTATCTCTAGGCCCACTCGGTAGGACATCATCATAATGTGCACAATGTGACCAAGGAGTTGATCATGGGATGATGTGTTACGGAACGAGTAAAGAGACTTGCCAGTAACGAGATTGAACAAGGTATCGGGATACCGACGATCGAATCTCGGGCAAGTACAATACCGCTGGACAAAGGGAATTGAATACGGGATTGATTGAATCCTCGACATCGTGGTTCATCCGATGAGATCATCATGGAACATGTGGGAACCAACATGGGTATCCAGATCCCGCTGTTGGTTATTGGTCGGAGAGTTGTCTCGGTCATGTCTGCATGGTTTTCGAACCCGTAGGGTCTACACACTTAAGGTTCGATGATGCTAGGGTTATTAGGAAGACTTGTATGTGATTACCGAATGATGTTCGGAGCCTCGGATGAGACCCTGGACGTCACGAGGAGTTCTGGAATGGTCCGGAGGTAAAGATTTATACATGGAAAGTTGTTGTTCGGGTTCCGGGAAAAGTTCGGTATTTTCTGGTATTGTACCGGGAAGCATCTGGAAGGTTCCGGAGGTCCGGAAAATGTTCCACCATGTCCAATACAACAGCATGGGCTGTAAGGGGGCGCCCTAACCTTAATGGGCCAAGGGCACCAGCCCCCCCAAGGCCCATGCGCATGGGAGAGGAGAAACCCTAAGGGGGAGGGCCTCCACTTGACTTGGGAGGCACTCCTCCCCCCTTGGCCACCGCCCTCAACCCTACATGGGATCTAGGGGGGCCGGCCCCCTCTCTCCCGACCTATAAATAGTGGAGGGGTGGGAGGGCGGCCACACCCTTGAACCTGGCGCAGCCCTCCCTCCTCCAACACCTCCTCCTCCTCCATAGTGCTTGGCGAAGCCCTGCTGGAGAACCACGAGCTCCATCACCACCACGCCGTCGTGCTGCTGTTGGACTCTCTTCCTAAACCTCTCCCTCCTCCTTGCTGTATCAAGGCGTGGGAGACGTCTCCGTTCCGTATGTGTGTTGAACGCGGAGGTGCCGTCCGTTCGGCGCTAGGATCATCGTTGATTTGGATCACGACGAGTACGACTCCATCAACCCCGTTCACTTGAACGCTTCTGCTTAGCGATCTACGAGGGTATGTAGATGCACTCTCTTTCCCCTCGTTGCTAGATACTCCATAGATTGATCTTGGTGATGCGTAGAAAATTTTAAATTTCTGCTACAATCCCCAACAATGGTATCAGAGTCAGGTTTATGCGTAGTTTCTATGCACGAGTAGAACACAAAGCAGTTGTGGGCGTCGATTTTGTCAATTTAGTTGCCGTTACTAGTCTTATCTTGATTTGGCGGCATCGTGGGATGAAGCGGCCCGGACCGACCTTACACGTACTCTTATGTGAGACTGGTTCCACCGACTGACATGCACTAGATGCATAAGGTGGCTAGCGGGTGTCTGTCTCTCCCACTTTAGTCGGATCAGATTCGATGAAAAGGGTCCTTATGAAGGGTAAATAGAAATTGGCATATCACGTTGTGGTTTTCGCGTAGGTAAGAATCTTTCTTGCTAGAAACCTATAGCAGCCACGTAAAAACTTGCAACAACAATTAGAGGACGTCTAACTTGTTTTTGCAGCATATGCCTTGTGATGTGATATGGCCAAAAGGATGTGATGAATGATATATGTGATGTATGAGATTGATCATGTTCTTGTAATAGGAATCATGACTTGCATGTCGATGTGTATGACAACCGGCAGGAGCCATAGGAGTTGTCTTCATTTATTTATGACCTGCGTGTCAACTTAAACGTCATGTAATTACTTTACTTTATTGCTAAAGCGTTAGCCATAGTAGTAGAAGTAATAGATGACGAGACAACTTCAAGAAGACACGATGATGGAGATCATGGTGTCATGCCGATGACAACGATGATCATGGAGCCCCGAAGATGGAGATCAAAAGGAGCAAAATGATATTGGCCATATCATGTCACTATTTGTTTGCATGTGATGTTTATCATGTTTTACATCTTATTTGCTTAGAACGATGGTAGCTTAAATAAGATGATCCCTCGCAATAATTTCAAGAAAGTGTTCCCCCTAACTGTGCACCATTGCGAAGGTTCGTCGTTTCAAAGCACCACGTGATGATCGGGTGTGATAGATTCTAACATTCGAATACAACGGATGTAAGCCAGATTTACACAGGCAATACACTTAGGTTGACTTGACGAGCCTAGCATGTACAAACATGGCCTCGGAACACGGAAGACCGAAAGGTCGACCATGAGTCGTATAGAAGATACGATCAACATGAAGATGTTCACCGTTGATGACTAGTCCGTCTCACGTGATGATCGGACACGGCCTAGTCGATTCGGATCATTTTTGACTTAGATGATTAGAGGGATGTCTATCTAAGTGGGAGTTCATTAAATAATTTGATTAGATGAACTCAATTATCATGAACATAGTCTAAATTGTCTTCGCAAATATGTTGTAGATAAATAGCTCACGTTGTAGCTCCCTGTTTCAATACATTCCTAGAGAAAGATTAAGTTGAAAGATATTGTATGCAATGATGCGGACTAGGTCCGTAGTCCGAGGAGTGTCCTCACTGCTACATAGAAGGCTTACGTCTTTGATGCACCGCTCGATGTGCAAACCCCTACAACGTCGTCTGTGGATGTTGTGAACACCTGACAGACACATCCTGATGACTAAATGATAGTTTAGTGCACCATACTTTACGGCTTAGAATCAGGATTCCAATGACGTTTTGAATGCCATAGAACATATGAGATGTTCCAAGAGCTGAAATTGGGATTTCAGGCTCATGCTCGTGTTGAGAGGTGTGAGACCTCTGACAAGTTCGTTTGCCAACAAGATGGAGGAGAATAGCCCAGCTAATGAGCATGTTCTCAGAATGTCTGGGTACTACAATCACTTAAATCAAGTGGGAGTTAAACTTCGAGATAAGATAGTGATTGATAGAGTTCTCTAGCCACTATCACTAAGCTACTAGATCTTCGTGATGAACTATGACATGCAAGGGATGGAGTTGATCCTGGAGCTATTTGCGGTGCTTAAGACCGCAAAAGGTAGAAATCAAAGAAGGAGCATCAAGTGTTGATGGTTTAACAAGACCACTGGTTTCAAGAAGGGCAAGGGCTAGAAGGGAAACTTCATGGATGGCAAACCAGTTGCCGCTCTAGTGAAGGAACCCAAGGTTGAACCCAAACCCGAGACTAAGTGCTTCTATTGTAAGGGGAACGGTCACTGGTAGCGGAATTACCCCAAATGCATGGTAGATAAGAAGGCTGCAACTTCAACAAAGTATATACGTGTTATTAATGTGTACCTCACTAGTACTCCTGGTAGCACCTGGGTATTGGATACCGGTTCAGTTGCTATTATTGGTGACTTGAAGCAAAAGCTATGGACTAAACGGAGACTGGCTAAGGGCGAGGTGACGATGTGTGTTGGAAGTGTTTCAAAGTTGATGAGATCACCATCGCACACTCCATCTACCTTCGAGATTAGTATTGAACCTAGATAAATGTTATCAGGTGTCTACGTTGAGCATGAATATGATTAGATCATGTTCATTGCAATACGGTTATTCATTTAAGTTAGAGAATACTAGTTATTCTGTTTACATGAATAATACCTTTCATGGTCATGCACCCTATGTGAATGGTTCATTGAATCTCGGTCGTGGTAATACACATGTTCACGCCAAAAGATGTAGAGTTAATAATGATAGTACCACTTTCTCGTGGCACTGCCGCTTAGGTCATATTGGCGTAACATGCATGAAGAAACTCCATGTCGATGGATGTTTGAAGTCACTTGATTTTGAATCGCTTGACACATGCGAGCCATGCCTCATGGGCAGGATGACTAAGACCCCGTTTTCAAGTACAATGAAACGGGAAAGTGACCTGTTGGAAATCATACATGCTGATGCGTGTGATCCAATGAGAATTGAAGCGTGCGGTGGATATCGCTATTTTCTCATCTTCACTGATGATTTGAGTAGATATCGGTATATTTACTTGATGAAGCACAAGTCTGAAATGCTTGAAAAATTCAAGCTATTTCAGAGTGAAGTTAAGAATCATCATAACAATAAGATCATGTTCCTACGATCTGATCAAAAGGGGATTTTCTGAGTTATGAGTTTGGCAATCACTTAAGACATTGTGGAATTGTTTCACAGTTGAAGCCACCTGGAACACCACAAGGTAATGGTGTGTCCGGACGTCGTAATCGAACCTTATGAGATATGGTGCGATCTATGATGTCTCTTACCGATCTACCATTTTCATTTTGAGGATATGCGTTAGAGACAGCTGCATTCACTTTAAATAAGACACCACATAAGTCCGTTGAGATGACGTCGTATGAACATTGGTTTGGCAAGAAACCAAAGTTGTCGTTTCTTAATGTTTGGGGCTGCGATGCTTAAGGCTTCAGCCGGAGAAGCTCGAACCCAAAGCGGACAAACATATCTTCATAGGATACCCAAAGGTCAAAGGTGGGTATACCTTCTATCTCAGATCCGAGGGCAAATTGTTTGTCGCTAAGAACGGGTCCTTTCTCAAGAAGGAGTTTCTCTCGAAAGAATTGAGTGGGAGGAAGATAGAACTTGATGAGGTTGTCGAACCTTTATTTCAATCAGAGAGTGATGCAACACAAAAAGATGTTTTCTGTCGAGCCTACATCTGTTGAATAGGAAGTTAATGATAGTGATCATAAAGCTTCGGATCAAGTTGCTATCGAACCTCGTAGGTCGACAAGGATATGTACTACTCCTGAGTGGTACGGTAATCCTGTCTTAGATATCATGTTGTTAGACAACAATAAACCTACGAGCTATGGAGAAGCGATGGTGGGCCCGTATTCCGACAAATGGTTAGAAGCCATGAAATCCGAGATAGGATCCATATATCAGAACAAAGTATGGACTTTGGTGGACTTGCCCGATGATCGGGAAGCCATTGAGATAAATGGATCTTTAAGAAGAAGACGGACGTGGGCAGTAATGTTACTGTCTATGAAGCTCGACTTGTGGGAAAGAGTATTTTCACAAGTTCAAGGAGTTGACTACGATGAGAATTTCTCACCCGTAGCGATGCTTAAGTCCGTCGGAATCATGTTAGCATTAGCTGTATTTTTCGATTATGAAATCTTACAGATGGATGTCAAAACAAGTTTTCTTACCAGTTTTTGTAAGAAAAGTTGTATGTGATACAATAAAAGGTTTTGTCGATCCTAAGGATGCTAAAAGGTATGCTAGCTCCAGCAATCCATCTATGGACTAGAGCGAGCATCTCGGAATCGGAATATATGTTTTGACGGAGTGATCAAAGTTTTTAGGTTTATACAATGTTTACTAGAAACTTGCATTTACAAGAAAGTGAGTGGGAGGACTACAACATTTCTGATAAGTATATGTGGATGACATATTGTAGATCCGAAATAATGAAGAATTTCTAGAAAGCATAAACGGTTGTTTGAAGAGTGTTTTTCAAAGGAAGACCTTGATAAAGCTGCTTACAAATTGGGCATCAAGATCTATAGAGATAGATCAAGACGCCTGATGATACTTTCAAAGAACGCACACCTTGACATGTTTTTGAAGGAGTTCAAAATAGATCAGTCAAAGAAGGGGTTCTTACCTGAGTTGTAAGGTGTGAAGTTGAGTAAGACTCAAAGCTTGACCACGGTAGAAGAAAGAGGAAGGATGAAGGTCGTCCCCTATGCTCTTGTCATAGGCTCTATATGGTATGCCATGCTGAGTACCGCACCTGATGTGTGCCTTGCCACATGTCTGGCAAGAGGGTACAAAGGTGATCTAGGACTGGATCACCAGATAGCGGTCAAAATTATCCTTAGAGGAATAAGGAAATGTTTCTCGGTTATGGAGATGATAAAGAGTTCGACGTAAAGAGTTACGTCGATGCAAGCTTAACACCTATCCGGATAGCTTTGAGTAGAGATACCGGATACGTATAATGGAGCAACAATTTGGAATAGCTCCAAGTGGAACGTGGTAGCAGCATCTACGATATGACATAAAGTTTTGCGAAATACATAGGGATCTGAATATGGCAAGACCCGTTGACTACAACCTCTCTCACAAGCATAACATGATCAAACCTAGAAATCATTGAGTGTTAATCACATAGTGATGTGAACTAGATTATTGACTCTAGTAAACTCTTTGTATGTTGGTCACATGGCGATGTGACCTGTGAGTGTTAATCACATGGCGATGTGAACTAGATTATTGACTCTAGTGCAAGTGGGAGACTGTTGGAAATATGCCCTAGAGGCAATAATAAATTAGTTATTATTATATCATATTTCATTGTTCATGATAATCGTTTGTTATCCATGATAGAATTGTATTGATAGGAAACTCAGATACATGTGTGGATACATAGACAACACCATGTCCCTAGTAAGCCTCTAGTTGACTTGCTCATTGATCAATAGATGGTTACGGTTTCCTGACCATGGACATTGGATGTTGTTGATAACGGGATCACATCATTAGGAGAATGATGTGATGGACAAGACCCAATCCTAAGCCTAGCACAAGATCGTGTAGTTCGTTTGCTAAAGCTTTTCTAATGTCAAGTATCATTTCCATAGACCATGTGATTGTGCAACTCCCGGATACCGTAGGATTGCTTTGGGTGTGCCAAACGTCACAACGTAGCTGGGTGGCTATAAAGGTACACTACAGGTATCTCCGAAAGTGTCTATTGGGTTGGCACGAATCGAGACTGGGATTTGTCACTCCGTGTAAACGGAGAGGTATCTCTGGGCCCACTCGGTAGGACATCATCATAATGTGCACAATGTGACCAAGGAGTTGATCACGGGATGATGTGTTACGGAACGAGTAAAGAGACTTGCCGGTAACGAGATTGAACAAGGTATCGGGATACCGACGATCGAATCTCGGGCAAGTACAATACCGCTGGACAAAGGGAATTGAATACAGGATTGATTGAATCCTCGACATCGTGGTTCACTGATGAGATCATCGTGGAAAATGTGGGAGCCAACATGGGTATCCAGATCCCGCTATTGGTTATTGGCCGGAGAGTTGTCTCGGTCATGTCTGCATGGTTCCCGAACCCGTAGGGTCTACACACTTAAGGTTCGATGCCGCTAGGGTTATTAGGAAGACTTGTATGTGATTACCGAATGATGTTCGGAGTCTCGGATGAGATCCCGGACGCCACGAGGAGTTCCAGAATGGTTCGGAGGTAAAGATTTATATATGGAAAGTTGTTGTTCGGGTTCCGGGAAAAGTTTGGTTTTTTCCGGTATTGTACCGGGAAGCTTCCGGAAGGTTCCGGAGGATTCTGGAGGGGTTCGGAGGTCCGGAAAATGTTCCACCACGTCCAATACAGCAGCATGGGCTGTAAGGGGGCGCTCTAACCTTAATGGGCCAAGGGCACCAGCCCCCCCAAGGCCCATGCGCATGGGAGAGGGGAAACCCTAAGGGGGAGGGCCTCCACTTGACTTGGGAGGCACTCCTCCCCCCCTTGGCCGCCGCCCTCAACCCTAGATGGGATCTAGGGGGGCTGGCCCCCTCTATCCCCACCTATAAATAGTGGAGGGTGGGAGGGCGGCCACACACTTGAACCTGGCGCAGCCGTCCCTCCTCCTACACCTCCTCCTCCTCCATAGTTCTTAGCGAAGCCCTGCTCGAGAACCACGAGCTCCATCACCACCACGCCATCGTGCTGCTATTGGACTCTCTTCCTCAACCTCTCCCTCCTCCTTGCTGGATCAAGGCGTGGGAGACGTCTCCGTTCCGTATGTGTGTTGAACGCGGAGGCGCCGTCCGTTCGGCGCTAGGATCATCGGTGATTTGGATCACGACGAGTACGACTCCATCAACCCCGTTCACTTGAACGCTTCCGCTTAGCGATCTACGAGGGTATGTAGATGCACTCTCCTTCCCCTCGTTGCTAGATTACTCCATAGATTGATCTTGGTGATGCATAGAAAATTTTAAATTTCTGCTATGATCCCCAACACTCCAGTTCATCAATATAATGTAGGCATGTATTCCGTAAATTGTTATACGTGCTTAGTGAAGAACTTGCATGACATATTTTGTCCTACCCCCACCCCCCCCCCACCCCCCCGTGGCAGCGGGGTCCATATTGGAAACTAAGGGATATTAAGGCCTCCTTTTAATAGATAACCGGAACAAAGCATGAACACATAGTGAATACATGAACTCCTCAAACTACGGTCATCACCGAGAGTGGGTCAGGTTGTTGTCACTCCGGGGTTGTCAGATCATAACCGTAGTTGGTGACGATAACTTGCAAGATCGGATCTAAAACATGGATATAATGATGAATTCATAAACGGTTCAGATCTGAGTTCATGGCACCCGGGCCCAAAGTGACAAGCATTAAGCATAGCAAAGTCATAGCAACATCAATCTAAGAACATAGTGGATACTAGGGATCAGGCACTAACAAAACTAACTCGATTACATGATGAATCTCATCCAACTCCTCATCGACCTGTGAGCGTATGAAGGTATTACTCACTCCCGGTGGGGAGCATCATGGAATTGGCAATGGAGAAGGGTTGGTGATGACGAAGAACGAAGATCCCCCTCTCCGGAGCCCCAAACAGACTCCAGATCTGCCCTCCCGAGGAAGAATAGGGCTTGGCAGCGGCTCCGTCTCATGGATCGCGATAATTCTTTATCCCTATTTTTTCTGGAAAGTGATTTATAGTATCAGGGTTGAGGTCTGCGGGGCCACCCTCTCTGGTGAGTCTTGGCTCCAGAAATTCTTATTATTGATATAAAAAATCCTCGCAAAGTTTCGTTCCATTCTGAGAACTTTTATTTCTGCACAAAAACAACACCATGGTAGTTCTGCTGAAAACAGCGTCAGTCCGGGGTTAGTTTCATCCAAACCATGCAAGTTAGAGTCCAAAACAAGAGGAAAAGCATGAGAAAAAGTAGATACGTTGGAGACCTATCACCCACCCGAAACACCACAACGTAATGGTGTGTGTGAATGTCGTAACCACACTTTATTAGATATGGTGCGATCTATGATGTCTCTTACTGATTTACCACTATCGTTTTGGGGTTATGCTTTAGAGATGGCGGCATTCACGTTAAATAGGGGACCATCTAAATCCGTTGAGACGACACCATATGAACTGTGGTTTGGCAAGGAACCCAAATTGTCGTTTCTTCAAGTTTGGGGCTGCGATGCTTATGTGAAAAAGCTTCAACCTGATAAGATCGAACCCAAAACGGAGAAATGTGTCTTCATAGGATACCCAAAAGAGACTGTTGAGTACACCTTCTATCACAGATCCTAAAGCAAGATATTTGTTGATAAGAATGGATCCTTTCTAGAGAAGGAGTTTCTCTCAAAAGAAGTGAGTGGGAGGAAAGTAGAACTTGATGAGGTAATTGTACCTGCTCCCAAATTGGAAAGTAATTCATCACAGAAATCAGTTCCCGCAATTCCTACACCAATTAGTGAGGAAGCTAATGATAATGATCATGAAACTTCAGATCAGGTTACTACTGAACCTTGTAGGTCAACCAGAGTAAGATTCGCACCAGAGTGGTATGGTGATCCTGTTCTGGAGGTCATGTTATTTGACCATGACGAACCTACGAACTATGAGGAAGCGATGATGAGCCCAAATTCTGCGAAACGGCTTGAGGCCATGAAATGTGAGATGGGATCCATGTATGAGAACAAAGTGTGGACTTTGGTTGACTTGCCCAATGATTGGCAAGCCATAGAAAATAAATGGATCTTCAAGAAAAAGACTGACGCTGACGGTAATGTTACTATCTACAAAGCTTGACTTGTCGCAAAAGGTTTTCGACAAGTTCAAGGAGTTGACTATGATGAGACCTTCTCAACCGTAGCGATGCTTAAGTCTGTCCGTATCATGTTTGCAATTTCCGCATTTTATGATTATGAAATTTGTCAAATGGATGTCAAAACTGCATTCCTTAATGGATATCTTAAAGAAGAGTTGTATATGATGCAACCAGAAGGTTTTGTTGATCCAAAAGGTGCTAACAAAGTGTGCAAGCTCTAGTGATCCATTTATGGACTGGTGCAAGCCTCTCGGAGTTGGCATATATGCTTTGATAGTGTGATCAAAGCATATGGTTTCATACAGACTTTGGGAGAAGCCTGTATTTACAAGAAAGTGAGTGGGAGCTCTGTAGCATTGCTGATATTATATGTGGATGACATATTGTTGATCGGAAATGATACAAGATTTCTGATAGCATAAAAGGATACTTGAATAAGAATTTTTCAATGAAAGACCTCGGTGAAGGTGCTTATATATTGGGCATCAAAATCTATAGAGATAGATTAAGACGCTTAATTGGTCTTTCACAAAGCACATACCTTGATAAAGTTTTGAAGAAGTTTCAAAATGGATCAAACAAAGAAAGGGTTCTTGCCTGTGTTACAAGGTGTGAAGTTGATTCAGACTCAATGCCCGACCATTGCAGAAGATAGAGAGAAAATTAAAGTCGTTCCCTATGCTTCAGCCATAGGTCCTATCATGTATGCAATGCTGTGTACCAGACCTGATGTGTGCATTGCTATTAGTTTAGCAGGGAGGTACCAAAGTAATCCAGGAGTGGATCATTGGATAGCGGTCAAGAACATCATTAAATACCTGAAAAGGACTAAGGAGCTCGTCGTAAATGGTTACGTCGATGCAAGCTTTGACACCGATCCGGATAATTCTAAATCACAAACCAGGTACGTATTTACATCGAATGGTGGAGCTATCAGTTGGTGCAGTTCTAAGCAAAGCGTCATGGCGGGATCTACATGTGAAGCAGAGTACATGCTACTTCGGAAGCAACAAATGAAGGAGTCTAGATGAAGGAGTTCATATCCAATCTAGGTGTCATACCTAGTGCATCGGGTCCAATGAAAATCTTTTGTGACAATACTGGAGCAATTGCCTTGGCAAAGGAATCCAGATTTCACAAGAGAACCAAACACATCAAGAGACACTTCAATTTCATCCACTATCAAGTCAAGGAGGGATTTGAATATTGCAGACCCATTGACTAAGCCTATCTCACGAGAAAAACATGATTAGTACCAAGACTCCATGGATGTTAGAATCATTACTATGTAATCTAGATTATTGACTCTAGTCCAAGTGGGAGACTGAAGGAAATATGCCCTAGAGGCAATAATAAAGTTTTTATTTATATTTCCTTATATCATGATAAATGTTTATTATTCATGATAGAATTGTATTAACCGAAAACTTAGTACATGTGTGAATACATAGACAAACAGAGTGTCCCTAGTATGCCTCTACTTGACTAGCTCGTTAATCAAAGATGGTTAAGTTTCCAGGCATGGACATATGTTGTCATTTGATGAACGGGATCACATCATTAGAGAATGATGTGATGGACAAGACCCATCCGTTAGCTTAGCACTATGATCGTTCAGTTTATTGCTATTGCTTTCTTCATGACTTATACATGTTCCTATGACTATGAGATTATGCAACTCCTGAATACCGGAGGAACACTTAGTGTGCTATCAGACGTCACAACATAACTGGGTGATTATAAAGATGCTCTACAGGTGTCTCCGATGGTGTTGGTTGAGTTGGCATAGATCGAGATTAGGATTTGTCACTCCGTGTATCAGAGAGGTATCTCTGGGCCCTCTCAGTAATGCACATCACTATAAGCCTTGCAAGCAATGTGACCAATGATTTAGTTATGGGATGATGCATTACGTAAAGAGTAAAGAGACTTGCCAGTAATGAGATTGAACTAGGTATGGGGATACCGACGATCGAATCTCGGGCAAGTAAAATACCAATGACAAAGGGAACAACGTATATTGTTATGCGGTTTGACCGATAAATATCTTCGTAGAATATCTAGGAGACAATATGAGCATCAAGCTTCCGCTATTGGTTATTGACCAGAGATGTGTCTCGGTCATGTCGACATAGTTCTCGAACCCGTAGGGTCCGCACGCTTAACGTTCGATGACGATCTGTATTATGAGTTATGTGATTTGATGACCAAAGTTTGTTCGGAGTCTTGGATGAGATCACAGACATGATAAGGAGTCTCGAAATGGTCGAGACTTAAAGATTGATATATTGGACGATGTTATTCGGACACCGGATGAGTTCCGAGAGGCACCGAATAATTATCGAAGTGTCGGAGGGTTATCGGAACCCCCCGGGGGAACTAATGGGCCTTGATGGGCCTTAGTGGGAAGAGAGGAAGGGCCACAAGGGGCTGGCCGTGCCCCCCCCCTTGGGTCCGAATTGGAATAGGGGAAGGGGGCGGCACCCCCCTTTCCTTTCCTTCCCCCTCTTCCTTCCTTCTTCCCCCTTCCTCCAGGTGGAATCCTACTAGGTCTTGGAGTCCTCGTAGGACTCCCTTCTCCTGGCGCCCCCTGCAGGGGCCGGCCGGGCTTCCCCTCCCCTCCTTTATATACGGTGCAGGGAGCACCCTAAAACACACAAGTTTCTCTTAACCGTGTGCGGTGCCCCCCTCCACAAGATAATTACTTAGGCGAAGCCCTACGTCGGTAACTTCATCATCGTCGTCGCCACGCTGTTGTGCTGACGGAACTCTCCCTCGGCCTCAACTGGATCAAGAGCTCGAGGGACGTCATCGAGCTGAACGTGTGCTGAATGCGGAGGTGTCGTACATTAGGTACTTGGATCAGTTGGATTGCGAAGACGTTTGACTACATCAACCGCGTTACTAAACGCTTCTGCTTTCGGTCTACGAGGGTACATGGCCACACTCTCCCCGCTCGTTGCTATGCTTCTCCCATATAGATCTTGCGTGATCGTACGAATTTTTTTGAAATACTACGTTCCCCAAAATCTTCACCTCGACCTGAACCACAATTAGTTGCTCCTCAGCCTACTGCACCTACTGAAAATATTTATTATGAAATTCCTTCGGGTATGATAGAGAAACTGCTAGCTAATCCTTATGCCGGAGATGGAACATTACATCGCGATATGCACCTAATCTATGTGGATGAAGTTTGTGGATTATTTAAGCTTGCAGGTATTCCCGAGGATGTTGTCAAGAAGAAAGTCTTCCCTTTATCTTTGAAGGGAAAGGCATTGACATGGTTTAGGCTATTGGATGATATTAGATCATGGAACTACAACCGATTGAAATTGGAATTTCATCAGAATTTTTATCCTATGCATCTAGTTCGTCGTGATCGGAATTATATATATAATTTTTTGCCTCGTGAAGGAGAAAGTATCACTCAAGCTTGGGGGAGGCTTAAGTAAATGATATATTCATTCCCCAATCATGAACTCTCAAGAGAAATTATTATTTAAAACTTTTATGCTCGGCTTTCTCATAATGATCGATCCATGCTCGATACTTCTTCTATTGGTTCCTATATGAAGAAGGATATTGAATTCAAATGGGATTTATTGGAAAGAATTGAACACAACTCTGAAGACTGGGATCTTGACGAAGGTAAGGAGTCATGTATAAACCTTAAGTTTGATTGTGTTAAATCTTTTATGGATACGGATGCTTTTCGTGATTTTAGCACTAAAGATGGGCTTGACTCTGAGATAGTAGCTTCTTTCTATGAATCATTCGCTACTCATGTTGATCTCCCTAAGGAGAAGTGGTTTAAATATCATCCTCCCATTGAAGTTGAAGTAGCTGAACCTGTTAAAGTTGAAGAAGAAACTATTATTTATAATGTTGACCCTATTGTTCCCACTGCTTATATTGAGAAACCGCCATTCCGTGTTAGAATAAAGTTCATGCTAAAGCTTCCACTGTGGTTCGTAAAAGTAATACTAAAACACATACACCATATGAACAAATTAAAGTTGAACCTAGTATTGCTATGGTTAAAGATCTCTTGGTTGATAATATTGATAGGCATGTTATTTATTTCTGTGATGAAACTGCTAGGATTGCTAAACCCGATACTAAAGACAAACATAGACCTGTTGTTGGCATGCCTATTGTTTCTGTTAAAATAGGAGATCATTGTTACCATGGCTTATGTGATGTGGGTGCTAGTGTGAGTGAAATTCCTTATACCATATATAAAGAAATTATGAATGATATTGCACCTGCTGAGATAGAGGATATTGGTGTTACTATTAAGCTTGCTAATAGAGATACCATATCATCGATTGGGATTGTTAGAGATGTTGAAGTCTTGTGTGGGAAGATAAAATGTCCTACTAATTTTCTTGTTCTTGGTTCCCCACAAGATAATTTTTGTCCCATTATATTTGGTAGACCCTTCTTGAATACTGTTAATGCTAGGATAGACTGCGAGAAAGATACTGTTACTATTGGTTTAGGGGATATGTCTCATGATTTTAATTTCTCTAAATTTCATAGACAACCCGGTGATAAAGAATTGCCTGATAAAGATGAAATAATTGGTCTTGCTTCTATTGTTGTGCCTCCTAATGACCCTTTAGAACAATATTTGCTAGACCATGAAAATGATATGTTTATGAATGAAAGAAGGGAAATAGATGAAGTATTCTTTAAACAAGGACCTATTTTGAAGCACAATTTGCCCATTGAAATCCTTGGGGATCCTCCTCCACCTAAGGGTGATCCCATATTTGAGCTTAAATAATTACCTGATACTCCGAAATATGCTTATCTTGATGAAAAGAAGATACATCGTGTAATTATTAGTGCTAACATTTCAGAGCATGAAGAAAAGAAATTATTGAAAACTATGAAGAAGCACATTGCTGCTATTGGGTATACTCTTGATGATCTTAAGGGCACTAGTCCCACTTTATGTGAGCACAAAATTAAATTGGAGAAAGATGCTAAACCAGTTGTTGATCATCAACGACGGCTAAATCCTAAGATGAAAGAAGTGGTGAGAAATGAAATACTAAAGCGGAGGTAGGTATAATTTATCCTATTGCTAATAGTCAATGGGTAAGTCATGTTCATTGTGTCCCTAAGAAGGGAGGTATTACTGTTGTTCCTAATGACAAGAAAGAATTGATTCCTCAAAGAATTGTTACAGGTTATAGAATGGTAATTGATTTCCACAAATTAAATAAAGCTACTAGAAAAGATCATTACCCTCTGCCTTTTATCGATCAAATGCTAGAAAGACTATATAAACATACACATTTTTGCTTTCTAGATGGTTATTCTGGTTTCTCTCAAATACCTGTGTCAAAAGAGAATCAAGAGAAAACCACTTTTACTTGCCCTTTCGGTACCTTTGCCTATAGACGTATGCCTTTTGGTTTATGTAATGCACCTGCTACCTTTCAAAGATGTATGACAGCTATATTCTCTGAATTTTGTGAAAAGATTGTTGAGGTTTTCATGGATGATTTCCCCGTTTATGGAACTTCTTTTGATGATTGCTTAAGCAACCTTGATCGAGTTTTGCAGAGATGTGAAGAAACTAATCTTGTGTTGAATTAGGAGAAGTGCCACTTTATGGTTAATGAAGGTATTGTCTTGGGGCATAATATTTCTGAAAGAGGTATTGAAGTTGATAAAGCTAAAAGTAGATGCTATTGAAAAGATGATGTGTCCTAAAGATATCAAAGGTATAAGAAGTATCCTTGGTCATGCGGGTCTCTATACGATGTTTATTAAAGACTTCTCTAAAATTTCTAGGCCTCTCACAAATCTCTTGCAAAAAGATATTCCTTTTGTTTTTGATGATGATTGTGTAGAAGCATTTGAAATACTTAAGAAAGCCTTGATTTCTGCTCCTATTGTTTAGCCACCTGATTGGAATTTACCCTTTGAAATTATTTGTGATGCTAGTGATTATGCTGTTGGTGATGTTCTAGGACAAAGAGTTGATAAGAAATTAAATGTTATCCAGTATGCTAGTAAAACTCTAGATAGTGCCCAGAGAAATTATGCTACTACTAAAAAATAATTTTTAGCAGTTGTATTTGCTTGTGATAAGTTCAGACCTTATATTGTTGATTCCAAAGTAACTATTCAGACTCATCATGCTGCTTTTAAATACCTCACGGAAAAGTAAGATGCTAAACCTAGACTTATTAGATGGGTTCTCTTGCTACAAGAATTTGATTTGCATATTATTGATAGAAAGGGAGCTGAGAATTCCCCGTCGCAGACAACTTGTCTAGGTTAGAGAATGTTCTTGATGACCCACTACCTATTGATGATAGCTTTCCTGAGAGCAATTAAATGTCATAAATGCTTCTTGTATTACTCCTTGGTATGCTAATTATGTGAATTATATTGTTGCTAAATTTATACCACCTAGTTTCATGTACCAGCAAAAGAAAAAGTTTTTCTATGATTTAAGACATTACTACTGGGATGACCCACACCTTTATAAAGGAGTAGATGGTGTTACTAGACGTTGTGTACCTGAGCATGAACATGAACAAATCCTTTGCAAGTGCCACTCCGAGTCTTACAGAGGACACCACGCTAGAGACAAAACTGCACATAAGGTATTGCACTACAAAAGAAAGACACATCCGTGACATTTTGGGCCGAACGAAATTTTTTTCTGTCATACATATGACACTTCTATGACGATAATTGTGACAAAACCTGGTATCATCATAGATGTGGTGGGCTCCTACTTCTATGACAAAATATCATCACAGAAAATGGGCTTTTCATCCTGGGCGGGCCAAAGACGCAGCTGCATGACATTCTTTGGGCCGTCCATGACGGAAAAAACCATGGTAGAAGCAAGGGGGAGGAAAATTTTGGGGAGTTCCCGGTTACGGTGGGAGGTCGGGGGCCGAGTGATGCGCGCTTCTCTCGTACACGTACGCGCGTGTGTGCGAGGCGTTGGCTCTAACTGAACCCGAGCGAGGCGTTGGGCTCTAACTGAACCCGAGTTATTGCACTGCAGGCTATGCGTTACTGAACCCGAGCGATCGGTCGATGGCTGTTAACTGAACCCGATCGAGCAATTCCGTCGCTACTGCTCTTAACTGAAGCCGATCGATGTTGCCTCTGGGATGAATAGTGAGCGTTGCGGGGGGTTTGGATGAACTGTGAGCGGTGACGTTGCCTCTGGATGAACAGGACCCCGTGGTGTGGTCGAGGGCTGGATGAACAGTAGACGGTGGAGGGGTGCCCGTGGAGGGGTGGTTGAACAGGACCCCGTGTTGTGGAGGGCTGGATGAATAGTAGACGGTGGAGGGGTGGTTGAACCGTAGCCGGTGGAGTAGCGCGCAGTGGAGGCTGGATGAACAGGAGCCCGTGGAGGCTGGAGGAGGTCGACGGTAGCCCGTGCAGGCTGGAGGAGGTAGACGATAGCCCGTGAAGGCTGGAGGAGGTCGACGGTGGAGATGAACAGTATCCCGTGGAGTCCCGTTTTGTGGTACGCCACACCCCTCCCGATGAACACGACCCCCGTTTCGGCCGTAGGAGGTCCGTTTCATCCGTTTTGTGGTACGCCACACCCCTCCCAATCAACAGGACCCCCGTTTCGACCGTAGGAGGTCCGTTTCATCCGTTTTGCGGTACGCCACACCCCTCCCGATCAACATGACCCCCCGTTTCGACCGTAGGAGTTCCGTTTCCTCCGTTTTGCGGTATGCCAGACCCCTCCCGATCAACAGGACCCCGTTCCGAACGTAGGAGGTCCGTTTCCTCCGTTGTGCGGTACGCCAGGCCTCGTTTCCATCGCCTGTTCCGCC
Source organism: Triticum aestivum (assembly GCF_018294505.1). Lineage (NCBI taxonomy): Eukaryota > Viridiplantae > Streptophyta > Magnoliopsida > Poales > Poaceae > Triticum > Triticum aestivum. Next base: position 135,047,229 of record NC_057809.1, on the reverse strand, counting down.
CAATCCCTCCCGATGAACACGACCACGCATTCCGTTCCGACCCAGCCGGTTGGCTCTGAAGGAAATATGCCCTAGAGGCAATAATAATGTTATTATTTTATTTCCATATATCATGATAAATGTTTATTATTCATGCTATAATTGTATTATCCGGAAACATAATACTTGTGTGAATACATAGACAAACTAAACGTCACTAGTATGCCTCTACTTGACTAGCTCATTAATCAAAGATGGTTATGTTTCCTAACTATAGACATGTGTTGTCATTTGATTAACGGGATCACATTATTAGGAGAATAATGTGATTGACATGACCCATTCCATTAGCTTAGCACCCGATCGTTTAGTATGTTGCTATTGCTTTCTTCATGACTTATACATGTTCCTATGACTATGAGATTATGCAACTCCCGTTTGCCGGAGGAACACTTTGTGTTCTACCAAACGTCACAATGTAACTGGGTGATTGTAAAGGAGCTCTACAGGTGTCTCCAAAGGTACATGTTGGGTTGGCGTATTTCGAGATTAGGATTTGTCACTCCGATTATCGAAGAGGTATCTCTGGGCCCTCTCGGTAATGCACATCACATAAGCCTTGCAAGCATTGCAACTAATGAGTTAGTTGCGAGATGATGTATTAAGAAACGAGTAAAGATACTTGCCAGTAACGATATTGAACTAGGTATTGAGATACCAACGATCGAATCTCGGGCAAGTAACATACCGATGACGAAGGGAACAACGTATGTTGTTATGCGGTCTGACCGATAAAGATCTTCATAGAATATGTGGGAGCCAATATGAGCATCCAGGTTCCGCTATTGGTTATTGACAGGAGACGTGTCTCGGTCATGTCTACATTGTTCTCGAACCCATAGGGGCCGCACGCTTAAGGTTTCGATGACAGTTATATTATGAGTTTATGAGTTTTGATGTACCGAAGTTAGTTCAGAGTCCCGGATGTGATCACGGACATGACGGGGAGTCTCGAAATGGTTGAGACATAAAGATTGATATATTGGAAGCCTATGTTTGGACATCGGAAGTGTTCCGGGTGAAATCGGCATTTTACCGGAGTACCGGGAGGTTACCGGAACCCCCCGGTAACCTAATGGGCCTTAATGGGCCTAGTGGAGAAAGAGGAAAGGAGGCCCAGGGGCTGTCGTGCACCCCTCCCCCACAAGTCCGAATTGGACAAGGAGGGGGGCGGCGTCCCCCCCCTTTCCTTTCTTCCCTCTCCTCCTCCCCCCCAAGTCCTAATCCAACTAGGGAAAGGGAGGGGAGTCCTACTCCCGATAGGAGTAGGACTCCTCCTGCGCGCCTCCTCCTAGGGCCGGCCGCACCTCCCCTTGGCTCCTTTATATACGGGGGCAGGGGGCACCCCTAGACACACAAGTTGATCTCTATGATCGTTCTCTTAGCTGTGTGTGGTGCCCCCTTCCACCATAGTCCTCGATAATATTGTAGTGGTGCTTAGGCGAAGCCCTGCGACAGTTGAACATCAAGATCGTCACCACGTCGTCGTGCTGACGGAACTCTTCCCCGACACTTTGCTGGATCGGAGTCCGGGGATCGTCATCGAGCTGAACATGTGCTAGAACTCGGATGTGCCGTAGTTTCGGTGCTTGATCGGTCGGGCCGTGAAGACGTACGACTACATCAACCGCGTTGTCATAACACTTACACTGTCGGTCTACAAGGGTATGTAGATCACACTCTCCCCTCTCATTGCTATGCATCACCATGATCTTGCGTGTGCATAGGAAATTTTTTGAAATTACTACGTTCCCCAATAGTGCTATCAGAGCCAGGTTTTATGCGTTGATGTTATATGCACGAGTAGAACACAAGTGAGTTGTGGGCGATATAAGTCATACTGCTTACCAGCATGTCATACTTTGGTTCGGCGGTATTGTTGGACTAAGCGGCCCGGACCGACATTACGCGTACGCTTACGCGAGACCGGTTCTCCCGATGTGCTATGCACAAAGGTGGCTAGCGGGTGTCCGTTTCTCCAACTTTAGTTGAACCAAGTGTGGCTACGCTCGGTCCTTGCGAAGGTTAAAATAGCACCAACTTGACAAACTATCGTTGTGGTTTTGATGCGTAGGTAAGAACGGTTCTTGCTAAGCCCGTAGCAGCCACGTAAAACTTGCAACAACAAAGTAGAGGACGTCTAACTTGTTTTTGCAGGGCATGTTGTGATGTGATATGGTCAAGACATGATGCTAAATTTTATTGTATGAGATGATCATGTTTTGTAACTGAGTTATCGGCAACTGGCAGGAGCCATATGGTTGTCTCTTTATTGTATGCAATGCAATTGCGCTGTAATGCTTTACGTTATCACTAAGCGGTAGCGATAGTCGTGGAAGCATAAGATTGGCGAGACGATAACGATGCTACGATGATGATCAAGGTGTCGCGCCAGTGACGATGGTGATCATGACGGTGCTTTGAAGATGGAGATCACAAGCACAAGATGATGATGGCCATATCATATCACTTATATTGATTGCATGTGATGTTTATCTTTTATGCATCTTATCTTGCTTTGATTGACGGTAGCATTTTAAGATGATCTCTCACTAATTATCAAGAAGTGTTCTCCCTGAGTATGCACCATTGCGAAAGTTCTTCATGCTGACATACCACGTGATGATCGGGTGTGATAGGCTCTACGTTCAAATACAACGGGTGCAAAACAGTTGCACACGCGGAATACTCGGGTTATACTTGACGAGCCAAGCATATGCAGATATGGCCTCGGAACACGAAGACCGAAAGGTCGAGCGTGAATCATATAGTAGATATGATCAACATAATGATGTTCACCAATGAAACTACTCCATCTCATGTGATGATCAGACATGGTTTAGTTGATTTGGATCACGTAATCACTTAGAGGATTAGAGGGATGTCTATCTAAGTGGGAGTTCTTTAGAAATATGATTAATTGAACTTAAATTTATCATGAACTTAGTACCTGATAGTATCTTGCTTGTTTATGTTTGATTGTAGATAGATGGCCCGTGATGTTCTTCCATTGAATTTTAATGCGTTCCTTGAGAAAGCAAAGTTGAAAGATGATGGTAGCAATTACACGGACTGGGTTCGTAACTTGAGGATTATCCTCATTGCTGCATAGATGAATTACGTCCGGGAAGCACTGCTGGGTGCCAGGCCTGCTGCTGGAGCAACACCAGATGTTATGAATGTCTAGTAGAGCAAAGCTGATGACTACTCCATAGTTCAGTGTGCCATGCTTTACGGCTTAGAATCGAGACTTCAATGACGTTTTGAACGTCATGGAGCATATGAGATGTTCCAGGAGTTGAAGTTAATATTTCAAGCAAATGCCCGGATTGAGAGATATGAAGTCTCCAATAAGTTCTATAGCTGCAAGATGGAGGAGAACAGTTCTGTCAGTGAGCATATACTCAAAATGTCTAGGTATAATAATCACTTGATTCAATTGGGAGTTAATCTTCCAGATGATTGCGTCATTGACAGAATTCTCCAATCACTGCCACCTAGCTACAAGAGCTTCGTGATGAACTATAATATGCAAGGGATGAATAAGACTATTCCCAAGCTCTTCGCAATGCTGAAAGCTGCGGAGGTAGAAATCAAGAAGGAGCGTCAAGTGTTGATGGTCAACAGGACCACTAGTTTCAAGAAAAAGGGCAAAGGGAAGAAGAAGGGGAACTTCAAAAAGAACAGTAAGCAAGTTGCTGCTCAAGGGAAGAAACCCAAATCTGGACCTAAACCTGAAACTGAGTGCTTCTACTGCAAGCAGACTGGTCACTGGAAGCGGAACTGCCCCAAGTATTTGGCGGATAAGAAGGATGGAAAGGTGAACAAAGGTATATACGATATACATGTTATTGATGTGTACCATACTAATGCTCGCAGTAACACCTGGGTATTTGATACTGGTTCTGTTGCTAACATTTGCAACTTGAAACAGGGACTACGGATTAAGCGAAGATTGGCTAAGGACGAGGTGACGATGCGCGTGGGAAATGGTTCCAAAGTCGATGTGATCGCAGTCGACACGCTACCTCTACATCTACCTTCGGGATTAGTATTAGACCTAAATAATTGTTATTTGGTGCCAGCGTTGAGCATGAACATTATATCTGGATTTTGTTTGATGTGAGACGGTTATTCATTTAAATCAGAGAATAATGGTTGTTCTATTTTTATGAGTAAAATCTTTTATGGTCACGCACCCATGAAGAATGGTCTATTCTTATTAAATCTCGATAGTAGTGACACACACATTCATAATGTTGAAGCCAAAAGATGCAGAGTTGATAATGATAGTGCAACTTATTTGTGGCACTGCTGTTTAGGTCATATCGGTGTAAAGAGCATGAAGAAACTCCATACTGATGGACTTTTGGAACCACTTGATTATGAATCACTTGGTACTTGCGAACCATGCCTTATGGGTAAGATGACAAAAACACCGTTCTCCTGTACCATGGAGAGAGCAACAGATTTATTGGAAATCATATATACAGATGTATGTGGTCCGATGAATGTTGAGGCTCGTGGCGGATATGGTTATTTTCTCACCTTCACAGATGACTTAAGCAGATATGGGTATATCTACTTAATGAAACATAAGTCTGAAACATTTGAAAAGTTCAAAGAATTTCAGAGTGAAGTTGAAAATCATCGTAACAAGAAAATAAAATCCCTACGATCTGATCGTGGAGGAGAATATTTGAGTTACGAGTTTGGTGTACATTTGAAACAATGTGGAATAGTTTCGCAACTCACGCCACCCGGAACACCACAGTGTAATGGTGTGTCTGAACGTTGTAATCATACTTTACTAGATATGGTGTGATCTATGATGTCTCTTACAGATTTACCGCTATCGTTTTGGGGTTATGCTCTAGAGACGGCCGCATTCACGTTAAATAGGGCACCATCAAAATCCGTTGAGACGACGCCTTATGAACTGTGGTTTGGCAAGAAACCAAAGTTGTCATTTCTGAAAGTTTGGGGCTGCGATGCTTATGTGAAAAAGCTTAAACCTGATAAGCTCGAACCCAAATCAGAGAAATGTGTCTTCATAGGATATCCAAAGGAAACTATTGGATACACCTTCTATCATAGATCCGAAGGCAAGACTTTTTGTTGCTAAATTCGGAAACTTTCTAGAGAAGGAGTTTCTCTCGAATGAAGTGAGTAGGAGGAAAGTAGAACTTGATGAGGTAACTGTACCTGCTCCCTTATTGGAAAGTAGTACATCATAGAAACCAGTTTCTGTGACACCTACACCAATTAGTGAGGAAGCTAATGATGATGATCATGAAACTTCAGAACAAGATACTACTGAACCTCGTAGATCAAACAGAGTAAGATCCGCACCAGAGTGGTACAGTAATCCTGTTCTGGAAGTCATGCTACTAGATCATGATGAACCTACGAACTATGGAGAAGCGATGGTGAGCCCAGATTCCGCAAAATGGCTTGAAGCCATGAAATCTAAGATGGGATCCATGTATGAGAACAAAGTGTGGACTTTGGTTGACTTGCCCAAAGATCGGCAAGCAATTGAGAATAAATAGATCTTCAAGAAGAAGACTGACGCTGACGGTAATGTTACTGTCTACAAAGCTCGACTTGTCGCAAAAGGTTTTCAACAAGTTCAAGGGATTGACTATGATGAGACCTTCTCACCCGTAGCGACGCTTAAGTCTGTCCGAATCATGTTAGCAATTGCTGCATTTTATGATTATGAAATATGGCAAATGGATGTCAAAACTGCATTCCTGAATGGATTTCTGGAAGAAGAGTTGTATATGATGCAGCCGGAAGGTTTTGTTGATCCAAAGGGAGCTAACAAAGTGTGCAAGCTCCAGCGATCCATTTATGGACTGGTGCAAGCCTCTCGGAGTTGGAATAAACGCTTTGATAGTGTGATCAAAGCATTTGGTTTTATACAGACTTTTGGAGAAGCCTGTATTTAAAAGAAAGTGAGTGGGAGCTCTGTAGCATTTCTGATATTATATGTAGATGACATATTACTAATCGGAAATGATATAGAATTTCTGGATAGCATAAAGGGATACTTGAATAAAAGTTTTTCAATGAAAGACCTCGGTGAAGCTGCTTACATATTGGGCATTAAGATCTATAGAGATAGATCAAGACGCTTAATTGGACTTTCACAAAGCACATACCTTGACAAAGTTTTGAAGAAGTTCAAAATGGATCAAGCAAAGAAAGGATTCTTGCCTGTGTTACAAGGTGTGAAATTGAGTAAGACTCAATGCCCGACCAATGCAGAAGATAGAGAGAAAATGAAAGATGTTCCCTATGCTTCAGCCATAGGCTCTATCATGTATGCAATGCTGTGTACCAGACCTGATGTGTGTCTTGCTATAAGTCTAGCGGGGAGGTACCAAAGTAATCCAGGAGTGGATCGTTGGACAGCGGTCAAGAACATCCTGAAATACCTGAAAAGGACTAAGGATATGTTTCTCATATATGGAGGTGACAAAGAGCTCATCGTAAATGGTTACGTTGACGCAAGCTTTGACACTGATCCGGATGATTCTAAATCGCAAACCGGATACGTGTTTACATTAAACGGTGGAGCTGTCAGTTGGTGCAGTTCTAAACAAAGCATTGTGGCGGGATCTACATGTGAAGCGGAGTACATAGCTGCTTTGGAAGAAGCAAACGAAGGACTCTGGATGAAGGAGTTCATATCCGATCTGGGTGTCATACCTAGTGCATCGGGTCCAATGAAAATCTTTTGTGACAATACTGGTGCAATTGCCTTGGCAAAAGAATCCAGATTTCACAAGAGAACCAATCACATCAAGAGAAGCTTCAATTCCATCCGGGATCTAGTCCAGGTGGGAGACATAGAGATTTGCAAGATACATACGGATCTGAATGTTGCAGACCCATTGACTAAGCCTCTTCCACGAGCAAAACATGATCAACACCAAAGCTCCATGGGTGTTAGAATCATTACTATGTAATCTAGATTATTGACTCTAGTGCAAGTGGGAGACTGAAGGAAATATGCCCTATTGGTAATAATAATAATGTTATTATTTTTATTTCCTTATATCATGATAAATGTTTATTATTCATGCTAGAATTGTATTATCCGGAAACATAATACTTGTGTGAATACATAGACAAACTAAACGTCACTAGTATGCCTCTACTTGACTAGCTCGTTAATCAAAGATGGTTATGTTTCCTAACCATAGACATGTGTGTCATTTGATTAACGCGTTCACATTATTAGGAGAATAATGTGATTGACATGACCCATTCCATTAGCTTAGCACCCGATCGTTTAGTAAGTTGGTATTGCTTTCTTCATGACTTATACATGTTCCTATGACTATGATATTATGCAACTCCCGTTTGCCGGAGGAACACTTTATGTGCTACCAAACGTCACAACGTAACTGGGTGATTATAAAGGAGCTCTACAGGTGTCTCCAAAGGTACATGTTGGGTTGGCGTATTTCAAGATTAGGGTTTGTCACTCCGATTGTCGGAGAGGTATCTCTGGGCCCTCTCGGTAATGCACATCACATAAGCCTTGCAAGCATTGCAACTAATGAGTTAGTTGCGAGATGATGTATTAAGAAACGAGTAAAGATACTTGCCGGTAACGATATTGAACAAGGTATTGAGATACCAACGATCGAATCTCGGGCAAGTAACATACCGATGACGAAGGGAACAACGTATGTTGTGATGCGGTCTGACCGATAAAGATCTTCATAGAATATGTGGGAGCCAATATGAGCATCCAGGTTCCGCTATTGGTTATTGACAAGAGACGTGTCTCGGTCATGTCTACATTGTTCTCGAACCCGTAGGGGCCGCACGCTTAAGGTTTCGATGACAGTTATATTATGAGTTTATGAGTTTTGATGTACCGAAGTTAGTTCAGAGTCCCGGATGTGATCACGGACATGACGGGGAGTCTCGAAATGGTTGAGACATAAAGATTGATATATTGCAAGCCTATGTTTGGACATCGAAAGTGTTCCGGGTGAAATCGGCATTTTACCGGAGTTCCGGGAGGTTACCGGAACCCCCCGGTAACCTAATGGGCCTTAATGGGCCTAGTGGAGAAAGAGGAGAGGAGGCCTAGGGGCTGCCGTGCGCCCCTCCCCCCAAGTCCAAATTGGACAAGGAGGGGGGGCGGTGCCCCCCCTTTCCTTTCTTCCCTCTCCTCCTTCCCCCCAAGTCCTAATCCAACTAGGGAAAGGGAGGGGAGTCCTACTCCCGGTAGGAGTAGGACTCCTCCTGCGCGCCTCCTCCTAGGGCCGGCCGCACCCCCCCTTGGCTCCTTTATATACGGGGGCAGGGGCACCCCTAGACACACAAGTTGATCTCTATGATCGTTCTCTTAGCCGTGTGCGGTGCCCCCTTCCACCATAGTCCTCGATAATATTGTATTGGTGCTTTGGCGAAGCCCTGCGACAGTTGAACATCAAGATCGTCACCACGCCGTCGTGCTGACGGAACTCTTCCCCGACACTTTGTTGGATCGGAGTCCGGGGATCGTCATCGAGCTGAACATGTGCTAGAACTCGGATGTGCCGTAGTTTCGGTGCTTGATCGGTCAGGACGTGAAGACGTACGACTACATCAACCGCGTTGTCATAATGCTTCCGCTGTCGGTCTACAAGGGTACGTAGATCACACTCTCCCCTCTCGTTGCTATGCATCACCATGATCTTGCGTGTGCGTAGGAAATTTTTTGAAATTACTACGTTCCCCAACAGGCTCCCACGCGTTCCGTTGCCTCCCGATGAACACGACACATTCCGTTGCCTCCCCATGAACACGACGCATTCCGTTGCCTCCCCATGAACACGACGATGATTCTCCGTTCCGATCCAGCCATGTACACGAGCGCTGGCCGTACGTATGCGCGAGTAGGCGTTCGAGACCCCGCCCGTATGTGCACATACGTGGCCGTATTTTCTTTCTTGCACCTTGGCCGCTGTACGTACGTGTACATGCTACGTGCGCGCCTCTACTACGACACGTGCGCGCCTCTACATCGACCAGTATGTACGTACACGTTCGCGACCAGAATGACAATGCTACGTATGCTTTGACCAGGTGGGTCCCGACTGTCAGGCACTTCCTTGCCTGCTAAGATGTAGCTAGTGGGTCCCAGCAGTCAGGGGGCGAATCATTTTTTTGCCCGGATGAACTTCCTTGCATGCGAAGGTGTAGCTGCTGGGTCCTAGCAGTCAGGGGGCGAATCGTTTTTTTTGGCTGGACACACTTCCTTGCGTGCGAAGGTGTAGCTGGTGGGTCCCAGCAGTCGGGGGGCGAATCGTTTTTTCTAGACGCACTTCCTTGTGTGCGAAGATGTAGCTGGTGGGTCCCATCAGTCAGGGGGGCGAATCGTTTTTTTTCGGATGCACTTCCTTGCGTGCGAAGATGTAGCTCGTGGATCCCAGTAGTCTGGGGGCGAATCATTTTTTTCACGAAATACGGTGGCCTGTCCGGTGGGTCCCCGCTGTCAGGTGGAGGAATAATTATTTTGCGCGTAATAAGGAGGCACTTCCTTGTGGCTACCGTGGACCCAGCTGTCACCCTCTCCACGTACAGTCCACGTCCGATGGAAGTCGTTCCTTGACCACGTTGACCACGCCGCGCCGAGAGCACCAGGGCGGTGGACGACGGCGAGGCCTAGGAAGGGGATGACGCGGAGCCGGGGAAGACGTGGCAGTGGATGCACACGCGGAGAGGAGTACAAGGGTTCACTGGTTTGGCTGCGCTGCCGTCGCCGCAGAATAACAGGGGGTGTGGGTGAGTGGAGGGATGGCCTGGCCAGCGGTGGGAGTAGTAGGAGGCGGTGAGGCCTCTGGGGCAGCACAACCGGCCACGGGAGGCAGGAGCAGGCGGCACGACTGGCGCTGCTTTGGGCGGCTAGAGCAAGAAGACCAGAGGTTGAAGAAGCACGACGGCCGTTGGATGGACATCGTACGGTCACTGCAGCTAGAATCGTTTATATTGACTAAGTTGACAAAGCCCTTGGTACGTCAACTTAGTAGGCCCACAGGTTAGTTTCCGAAACGGTGCGCCCTAGATGTCAGGGGGAGGAATCATTTTTTGGGCGGGTGAAGCTAGAATATCCGAGATTGAAGAAGAAGAACGACCTCCGTTGGATGGACATCCAACGGCCACTGATGCTAGAACCATGTGTTAACTATAATTTGACAAAGCCTTGCATACGCGTCAACTCTGTTTTTTAGGGGACGCGTCAATTTAGTAAGGCCAGAAGTGTGTGGCAGAGAACTTATAGCCCATTTGAGATTTGTAAGAATGTGTAGCCAATTTTTGAATTCTAATGGAATTTACTACAGCCCATTTATAGTTTGTTAAAATTACAGCCCATTTGAACCAACCGTTCAAAATAGAATTCAATAAAATTTCCCACATTTTGATGGGATCCGAAATATTTTTATCCCGAAATTTCTAGTCAGATTAAATACAATTTCAATATAAATTTATATTACGTAAAAATCCAACGAAACATTGCGCTCGCAGCAATTAATGAAATTAAAATTTTCAATATCCAAAAATAATATTTTATAAAGTAATCACGTGTTTGGTGCATTTTTTATAGTTACTACCTAGTTTTTATAACTACATCCCATTTATTATTTCTTAAAGCCTATTTTCTTGTTAAGCCTAATGCATCCCTCCTAGGAAAGATTTGCAGCCCAGCGGGGCGGAGAATAACAACTTGACCTTGCCTGGGTATTTCTAAAAAAAGTATAGCTGGGCTAGCCATTTTCAGCCTGAAAAAAAATTAATATCTGGGCTGGATATCTGGCCTGGGCTAGACGGGCCACAGCCCACCCAATTAATACCTGCAACGATGTTTTCGTTGTTGTTCAGAGGAGAAAAATTAATATCTGGGCTAAGCATTGAAAAACTCTGCAGTGCTCACACCTCGAAAACACAAATACTGCTCGAGCTGCTTGGTCCCAGCTGTCGGCCGCTTCTTGTGTAATTCTCTCGTTTATTGACTACTACATAGGTTGACAATGGTGTGGGACCGTGATGTCAGGAAACCAGGAGGAGGCAAAATAAATTATAGTTATATATATATATATATATAATAAAGAGGCACTTGCGTACGTGAGGCTATGGACCTGGTGGGTCCCCATTGTCATCCTCTCCATCTAAAGTCATCTCTTCGCCCGCGCGCGCTTTCCGCCCGAAACAGTCAGCGCCGCCCGCCCCGCTTCCCGGTGTAGGCGATTGCTCCGCCTTCATATGACACAAGTGTCGTACGTCCGTCCATCTGCCGCCCACATTAATGATACATGGTTGCCGAGGCGGCTAATCCGGCGCCACACGTCTGTCCCTCCGCCCGCCCACCATTGCTATATAAACTGCTGCGCCGGCCATAGCCGCAGTCATCCGCATCCGTTCCCTTTCTCCTCTCCACACCACTACTGCCCACCATGGCTTCCTCGCGCTCCAGCGCTCTTTGGGACGGGCGGACGATGGACCACAAGGAGATGGCAGGCATTGCTGCCGACCGGCTGGCCGGCAGGCAGCCAGAGGACGACGATGTGCCAATGGAGAACATGGTAGTCGATGATCCGGCGCCAACCCCCTCCTCCGCACCATCCTCGCCGGTCCATTGCACCATGACCATCGGTGAGGCACGTGCCCAATATATGGACAGGGTGAGGCAGATGCGTGAGGAGCAGTTCCGGGAGGCGCAGGCCGACGCCGCCTATAACCACCATCACCTCCAGGAGCACCTGCAGGCGGAGGAGCAGATCGCCACGGAGTGGGCGGAGCAGGAGGTGCTTCTCACCTCATACCGCTCCGCCTACAAGGGCCGCCTCGAGCGCTGGCGGTACCGCATGCGGGTGGCGGAGGCTGCGGCCGCCTACAAAGAGGCTAGCAAAGAGGGCGATGAAGCGGGCGAGGCGCTGTTTGGCGAGACCGAGGACGAGGCAGAGGACAATGCCGGCTCCGACGAGTCCCCGCTCCGCTGGCGTCGACAAGGCCCTGCTCCGCCGAGGCCCCGCGGTGCCAACAACGAGGCAGAGGACACCGCCGGCTCCGCCGAGGCCCCGCCCCGCCAACAATGTGGCAGAGGACATCGCCGGCTCAGCCGAGGCCCCACCCTGCTGGCAACGTGGGGGAGGATTTCCACCGCTCCGCTGAGGCGCCGCCCACCGGCAACGAGACAGAGGACATTTTCGGCTCCGCCGAGGCCCCTCCCCACCGCCAATGAGGCCGCGCCACACAGAAAATGAGGAAGAGTAGAACACGGTAGGTCACCGCCGCTCGGGTCCAAGTAAGGCTACCGCTGCTACCCTCTGATTGAAGCCAAGCTAGGCGGGTTGACCATTAACGGCCGGTTAGCTTCTTGGCGGCGACGTGGAGTCGGAGAGCTGCGCTAGAGAAGAACGCTGCTTCTACTTAACTGCTGGTGCAGTTGGCTGACTGACACGTGGGCCCAACAAGCCACATGTCAGTTACGCAACTGCACCTGCAGTTAAGTCACTGAAGCTTTTGTTCGGCTCAGCGGGACACGGGTGGGTAGCTTCGGTTAATTAATTATACCTCTAGCGCACCCCTTTTTAGTTGAAGAATGTATGAAATGTAATGAAATCTGGCATGTTTATATGAAATCCGACCGTGTATGAATGAATTTATTTTGATTAGTTCGAATTCCTGTATCACTGGCATTGGATGAACATGCAAAACAATACGTACTAGCATTATTCCCAGGGTGATCACCTCGTTTGCAGCAGTTTCACATGTACTCCCTCCGGTCCTTTCTAGTCTGCATACAAGTTTTGTCTGCAGTCAAAGTATCTCTACTTTGACCAATCTTATACAAAAAAGTATGCACTTTCACAATGTGCAAAGTAAAAAGGAACAGAAGGAGTACAAAGAGTTTGAGCAGCTTTTTAGCATTTCTGTACATTGCAATCAAACACACAGGCCTGGCAATTCATAGAGAACATTCAAAACAATAGATGATTATGCATCTCAGCGACTCACATGTCAGAGGCAATATTTACTTCACAACTAAAGAATAAAGAAAAAATTGATTGACGCTGCTGACAGCAAAGGGCGTCCCATTCAAAAATATCAAACGCATGTCTTGCTAAAATCAATGAGCAAAATATTACAAGGTTGTCCCATTCCAAAATATCAAATGCCTAAGATTGTGGAATGGGCAGGGTTTGCCATCAGTTCGGACATTGACATGGAACCTCGTGCTAAATAAACCAGATGTTCTTTTTGTGAAGTTCCACCAAAATCAACCAAATTCGCGCGTAGCTTGTATGATTTCGCCCTTATAAGTTGCAACGCCTTGAACTTATCGGCACCTCCTTTCTTGTGGTGGAAATGAATGATTCGATGTATTCATGAACATTTTGTGCAGTTCCCATTCAAATCAAGCTGAGCACCCCTATTTGCACAAATACAAAAAAGTGATTAGTATAAAGCAAAATGTACTATGAATTGGCAGTTTCAACAGGCACATACATGGTCCATGTAGAGCACACTTTTAGAAAAAATGGAACTCACCAGAAAGAATCCTAGAACAACATTGTACTCGTGCATCACAGCAAAAAATGGAGATTTGTCAGTCCTTCTGAGATGAAGTTAGTTTGGTCTTGTGGGGAGTAATGTAACCATCCTTCAACTACTCCTTCTGATGAGAAGATAGACATGGCTTCTTCATCCTGGCATAATCGGAACTAGTCACTTCACGTACTCCATATTCTTCTTCAGAGGAAGATGATCCTGTTGTGCAAAGACAAGAGGACTACTAAATGCTAGCATCCCTGTTTGCTCGAAAAAAAGGAAATGAAATATTTAAAACAGCACAGATGAAGCACTTCTCAAGGACAATACCACTTTTTCATGACAGTAACTAAACAGTAGCACAACACCAATAGAGATGACAAAGCTCAATCATATGGATGAAATCAGTGGGCGAGTACCAACCTTTGTCAGGAGGCTTATTGTGTAGAGCATACAGATGAAGCACTTCTCTGGAACCATTTGTTGCTATCTACGGTGGTGGCCATGCTTACTATATACTCCTCAATTAGTTTAATGTTTCCAACATCTTCTTGTGCAGTTCCACTAAAATATATGGTATCTTCAAAGAAGATCCCTGTTTGCACAAGTAGAGATAATTACATATTACATTAAGAGTGGCATCAAATCAGTGGCAAAACAATTGCTCGTTCCAGCCATAGCAATAAATTAAGATGCAAAACTGTATCATTACTTGTGTCATCACTGTTCCAGTGCTTCATTATAGCACCGGGAGTTGATTTTTGTTTTTCTTCCGCTTGTTCTTCCCCTTCATCACTTGGTTAAATAACAGACAAGCTTCGCCTTCAATGTAAGATTTGGCATGTCAATTAGGGAGCACAAGTATAGTACTAAACTTAATTTTCTGATGAAAGTGGCAAAATACAGGCCAGCAGTTGTGAAATATCCTTATCTTACCTCAATGGGATATTACGGTGCACATACAGATTGGAAGTCTTGTCTCCATTTGTGCTATTCACTAAAATCAAGCAACATTATCGTACAAGTAGCACAACATATGAAAGCACACTACAGAATCATGTGAAAGAAGGCTAGTACTGACCTCTCATGATGCGGAATTCAAACAACTCACAAGAAGAAGATCTGAACCAAATTCGCCTTAACGGATAGGAAGTAAGATCTCCTCTTGTGCAGTTCCACTAAGATCAAGCAACGTTGTCGGTGTGACATTTTGGTTGAACTGCACAAAACACTCTTAAAACAAAAAAGTGTTTTGTGCAGTGCAACAAAAGGTCACAATGGCAATGAGGTGAAGTAGATAACCCTATTTACACAGAGGTGCAAAGGAAACAATTAGTGGTCAATAACGGTGGATGACACAGAAGCCAACAAAAAGAAGCATCTACCTTATCTAAATGGGAAAGAAAGCAAGAGAGTAGCATTTCTCAAACGGTGGCATTGATTAATATTAACAGAGAGATTATATTAACAATAAAATTCGTTAAACATGTAATTTGCTTTTAACTATGGCATTGCATCAATTTTCTAGCGGCATTATTAGAGGGTGTTTGTTTACAGGGACATTTTGGTGTAGGGACTAAAATAACTCCGTGTCAGTCCCATCTAAACCAAATAGGAGGCACTTTTAGGGACTAAAAGTGGGCATTTGGGACTAAAGAAAGAAGACCCCGAGAGAGTCTTTTTGGGACTTTTTTCCAATAGTTGCCCCTGCCATGCATCGCACCTTGTCTCTATTAGTTCATTACTAGGGGTAACATGGTATTTTAGGATGTCATTTAATAACCTCTAGTCCATGTTTAGTCCCTGGAAACAAGCAGGTAGGGACTAGGGAGTTTTAACCAAATAGGGCCTTAGATTAACAACAGCTAATGAGTTGCACGGGACAGTGGATGCACCAGCAACATGTGCATCTACCGATGTACTATGGTCATGTACAGTCTGTTGCAACAAAGAACAAACAACCAAGGAGCATATTTGTGTTGGTCCCAGTTTTATTATCTTTAGACACCTTTCCCTATGTGAGCGCAGCAAATCTAGTCATGCTCAAACTCTACAGCCTTGTCCCCTCCTTTCCTTTTTGAACTAGTACTTTCACCCCTTCCATTCCTCTTTGAACCACGTCCTAGATTTATGCGATACAACTTTCCCCACAACTTTCCCCCATTCCTTTCCTCTTTGAACCACATCCTAGATTCATGATGTACAACTTTCCCCCTTCATATCCTCTTTGAACCACGTCCTAGATTCATGCTATATACAACTTTTCCCACTACTTTCCCCCACTCCTTTCCTCTTTGAACTACGTCCTAGATTCACGGTATACATGCAGCTAGAGCAATGCATGTGGAGTAAGTAAATTATACCTTAAGGTTCTTGGGGCGTGGTTCAATGGGCGACGGGACGACGGCGAAGAAGAATGGGTCGGAGGCCCTCCCGCGCCGCTGCTGGGTGGAAAGTGAACAGTTGTGCCGATTGTCCCTCGCCGACGGCGACAGCGTTAAGCCTCCTTCCCTTCCCGGCGGACGGATCCTGCCGGCTCTTTGAGCAGCAGTGAGGGGAGAGAGAGGCCAATGAAGTCTTGTTTAGATCTGGAGAGGGCGAGAGAGTGTGAAGAGAGCAACTACAAGCGCTGAGGCTCCGGCGGGAGAGGGCGAGAGAGTGTGAAGAGACCAACTACAAGCGCTGAGGCTCCAGCGTGTATATATATACTGGAGAGAGTGTGTGAAGCATGCAAACCCTAGAAAACATTTTGACCAGTCAAAGAATCCTCCTGGCACAAATTATGCTCAAGTGTAGTTATCGAACCCGAGACCTCAAGTTTGATGAGCGAACAGGCTAACCAGCTACACAACCCTCTCGTTATGTTCAACGAGAGGGAAATAACCTTTTATACATTCCTGCATTCGTGTGACAAGCATGTCGTGTTTTTTTGTGTGTGTGGGAGTCATTGGGATTTCAATCGTAATCGTGTCATGTGCCTTTGGTGGTAAGACTATCCACAGTGGTGCAGAAATAATGCAGCCTTAGTCACCTTACCTCTCTCCATGTAGTACGTTGGGTCCCACCAGTCAGAGGGTGAAACAAACAAATTAATAAGAAAAATTAAAAGCGCCAGCGTTGTATCTTACCTCACACATCTCGCTACTGCTCAGGAACACTATCCAATTGATCCCTCTGTTCACTCATGTACTATTTTAAGTGAATCCTTATGATAACATGCACACAAATTTTGGGCACTTGTATTCGACTTAAGTCAGTGTGCCACCGTATATCGTACACTTACTACTCCCTCCGTCTAGGTGTAATAAGTCACGTTAGAAGGTGCAACGTGACCAAGGTGCGTGTGTGTGTGTGTGTGTGTGTGTTTAACAGCATGTGTGTGTTAGAGAGAGCGACAGATCGACCTACTCCTACAGAGAGATGTTGTGTAGTGTACGATTTTAGCCATGAGAGTCAGTCCATCCTCTCGTTTCCGGGCGTGTCCGGTAGGGACATGCGGACAGCTGCCACACCCGCTCCTGACCAGCTTGGCCCACCCAAAGCCCCTCCATCGCCCGCATGCGCTTCCGCCCGAAACGGTCAGCGCCGCTCCAAAGAATTGGTGCCGCATTCATGCTCGGGCAAAGCGGACGCGACCTCTCACTGGCGCAAGAGTGGTGGTTGCTTCGCCCGTCCAACTTACTATTGGGTCTATGTGATTGGGCTCATTGGTCTTTATTACTGAGGTGGTAGGACTGCTAGATGTCCCACGCTTTCGGCGAAAGGAGGTACTACTACTAGATTACAATTTTCTCCATTCTTACAGCGGAGGCATGCAAGAGCAGTGAAAACACACAGGCTCAGTGATTACATGGCCCACCTCACACTATCACCGTGCGACACCTAACTCTTTACATAGTACTCCCTCCGTTCCTAAATATTACTAGATGAGTCCCCGCGCGTTGGCGCGGAATAACAGTATATCTCTCTGCGCAAAATTATCGATTTCATAGAACTAAAAAAACTCTATAACCTCATGACAAATGTGGTAGCCAAACTAAATAAACACCCATCATCATTTAGATCATCCGGCGTAAGGAAAAAAGATCAGCCGACTCCTACTGCATAATGGGATTATACTTTTCTTTTTGACATGTTAATGAGACTTAAAAGCTCACTTACATGCATGCTACTGGTGCATGCTTGCATGCAGACATATTGATGTGATTTAAAACCCACTCACATGCATGTGCCACTGTATTTCTGCATGCTTGCATGTGGCTTAGTGGGGAGCCTCTCAACGTCTAGATCAGACGGCTATTATGGACTGATTTACTTCATCCAACGGCTACATCAATTTTGATGATGTGGATCAAGGAGAGGATACAAAATTCCTAGTAATGGGGGCTAGCTATTACTAGTAGATAAGTCTTTGTAGAGATTCCACTACCTACGGAACAAAATGAATGAATCTACACTTAAAATGCATCTATATACATCCGCATGTGGTTCATGGTGAAATGTCTACAAAGACTTATATTTAGGAACGGAGGAAGTACTAGTATAGTACGTACTGTAATTTATCAGCGAGATAAATTTGTACAATCCTATGAAGCTTCCAACTTATGTTACATGTATCTTGCGTCCAAGGTTGCCCGTTGCAACATTTCATCAAATACAAAGGAGACTAACATGCATGCTATTGCATCTCAATGATTGACAGATCATAGCAAATATGTACCTACCTCCGTTCCAAAATAAGTGTCTCAAATTTGTGCAAACTTTAGTACAAAGTTGTGCTACTACTAAAGTTGACACTTATTTTGGAACAGAGGCAGCTAAAGAAAAAAACGATCCATGCAGTCCCTAGCCCTTGAACCATGAACCCTGACCAGGCTTCAATTTGCTGGCAACGTTCAAGCTTCCTAATAAATGAAGTTTGCAACCTTTTGACCATTGGATCGTTTTGTGCAGTTTCACCAAAATCGAGATGAGCATCCCTGTGGCAAAGAAATTGAAGAAGTGTGATTAGAATAAGATTACTGGGACTAGTTGATGAGACATAAACTCATCACAAATACAGTACATAGAAGCCAGTAGAGGTATGTGCGGGGGAAAGAAGTAGAGAAATATCCACAGGGACTGATGTGGGCAGCTGGAGCAGTGGTGCAAGCCGGCTGTAAAGGGAGTTGTACCTGAGGGACGTAGCTCAACCTTGAGGAGGGCGGCAGGAGGTGGCAACTTCCCATGTCGCGGTAGTGAGCAAGGGACGAAGGCGACCTCACCGGCTTTGTGAGAGAGAACTGCGGGTACCCCTGATCAGGACGTGCCGACAGTGGGTTTTCGCCGTCGGCGACGGCCACCGCATCTACACTAAGAATCCACCCCTTCCCCAAGCGGACGTGATCCGCCGGGATGTTAGAGATGTGGCCACAGTCGTTTTGTGTGAGAGAGCGTGAAGAGAGCAACCCCAGCAAGAAACCGTGTAGGCTGGCCCGACCTGACTATGTATATAGTGAAGCGGTTTCCTTTTCTCTCCATATGAACCTATCATATTGCGTACGTGCCACTGAAGAAAAAAAACTTTATTTATAAATGATGAGGCACCTACTACTCGTTCTCCTATAACCTTGCGCTTGGCATCTACAAAATATTAACCTTGCGATTGGCTCTTCGCCTCTTCGGGAAGTCGAGCAATAATGGTAGTGCAGTATATATCGTTCTGGCTATATGAGACTGAATGAATTGCCGCACGTCCTCCACGTGGGCGAGGGTCGAGGTGCGAGGGAGAGTGCTACATACGGAGCAAAATGAGTGAATCTACACTCTAAAATACGTCTATATACATCAGTGTTTGGAGTATGTACTAGTAGTTCATATTGAAATCTACTAAAGGACATATATATTCCAAACAATATGATATAATCACTATAACCAAGGTAGTAGGGACAAGGAGTAAACAGAGGGAGTAGTAAATTTTTCTCCTTGTCCTGCGAGCCACCGCGCGCATGGGCGAGGGAGCGGGCGTAAGGCGGAGCAAGCTTCACCTCATCCTGCGAGCCACCACGCCCGTGGGCGGGGGAGACGGCGTACTAAGGAAGCTTCTCCTCGTTCTGCGAGTTGACGGGACACATCAAAAGTACTCTAGTGTATAGAGTCTTGCCTCTAAGGTAGGCCCCATATGGTTTGCCTCTTTTTTAATATAACACATCAAGTCGCAATTTGTTTGTTCACCCGTGGGGGAGGGGTAGGCAGAGGCCTAACTATAGAGGTAGAATGACTCGTATATGTGTTGAGAAGGAGAGACCCAGCTATGTCTTGAGGGAGATCGGTCGACATCCATACATAACTGAAGGACGGGAAATATGATGGGACAGAGAGTGAGAGAGAGGGAGGGAGAGGGAGGGAGAGGGGTAGAGTGATGGATGGGTGATGGAGTTGCTTCTCGAAGATGGTGGGATAGGCCTACTAGACAAACTGAGGGTGGAACCGCAATGTTATCAATAAGAGTGGGGATGTGTTTCTATGTGTGCCTGTGCGTGATAGATCTGTCGGGACGCATCCATGGATGATGAAGGGGAACCATGTGTTTGGTAAGAAAACCTAACTAGATCCGTAGATCAATTGTTGTTTGTCAAAGGAAGGGAGAGACACAACTAATGAGGTAGATCGATTGACCTATGGGTAAAAACGAGTTATAAGGACCTAGCTAGCTCGTTCGGTGTACGTCCATTTGTTAGAGGCAAATAAGGCCCAGCGAGACGGATAGATAGAGAGAATGGAGCTAGGAGGTGGTGCGAGAGGCCCAACTACTAGCTAGATAGGGGGAGGAGTGTGCGGTCGTGAGATCGATGAAAAGAGGGGCGAGATTTTACACGTGTGTCTGACCGTATGAGAGACACGAGGCAAGGACACATAAAGGAGGAGATTGAAGGTGTGTGTGTATGTTGTAGGCAGGCATCGCTGGAGAGGTTTATCGATTGGTGTGTGTCGGAAAGGAGTTGTCGAGACTCTGGGAGAATGACCTAAAGAAAAAAAATGAATGTGCCCGGTGCATAGAATGCCGAGGGAGGGGGAGGGCGAGGAGGGTGTGTGCATGCACGAGAGAAATTAGTGGTAGCTACAAATGTTAGAGGATTGTGTGGGTGTAAGAGACTAACAAAGATCATAATTTGATATGAAAGCGGATTCATATATTTGAATAGGAGATCATAGTGTTTTAAACATTGCATGCATGAATATAGTGGTGATACACGTGTTGTGCACATGTTATACCATAATGTGATAATGCATGGTGTTTGCAACTCACAGCTAAATGCCGAACAATCTAAACCATACTATACATCAAACAATCTCACATTTTATTTGAATTTGTGATAATGTGTGGCGTTTGCAGCTTACAACTAAATATCGAACAATCAAACAATACCATATATCGAACATTCTCACATTTTATTTGAACTTGTGGTAATGTGTGGTGTTTGCAACTCACATCGAAATACTTGTAGGCGTAGGGGGCGGGGCACCATACATAATGTGATAAACACATTATACATATGAGACATGGTTTAGATTATGAAGATCTAGCTAGAGCTAGAAATGTAATGTGATTTGAAATCAAAATAAAGTGGATTGAAAAAAGCTAGTTCGAGTTCATATAGTACACATAGTTCATATGTAACTCGAGACTAATCATGTGGTGTGCTGTGAAG
This sequence comes from Triticum aestivum, assembly GCF_018294505.1. Taxonomy (NCBI): domain Eukaryota; kingdom Viridiplantae; phylum Streptophyta; class Magnoliopsida; order Poales; family Poaceae; genus Triticum; species Triticum aestivum. The sequence continues at coordinate 135,025,939 of NC_057809.1, read as the reverse complement.
ATAATACACAAACAATGGTTTAACTTAACAATAATGATGATTGTAGATCTTATTAAAATGGAGAAACGAATTCAAATGCTTTGACTTCACAACAATCATTACTATAGATCTTATTCAAATAGAGAAACGAATTCAAATTTAGTTCATATTGAAGTGGTAGTATATAAGTTTGGAATGCACTAAAACGTTCATTTGAGTAGTAGGTTGCATGCATTATACACGTAGCGAAATATTTTACTTGAACATAACATGAATTCAAAGTTTTGAATGACATTTTTAGTGCGCATTGATTTGGTACAGTACATGTTAGGCTTGTCCGGAAATTTCAACCCGCGCCTTGTTAGCCCGAAATATTCAGGATATATCTTTGTCTCGTTGTGCTCCGACAACTCCCTCCATCTCAACCCACGCCTTTCTATTCTGAAATTACAACGCGCGCCAAAACTCCCACCTCCTATGAAATCCCGACATGTGAAATGCCCGTGGTACCCCTGAACCGAAAGAACCGCCTCAAATAGGTGGGGGTACATTCGTAACTTACCCCGCATTTCGGACAAGCGCGTCTCTAAGACATGGTTCCCCACTGCCATCCCAACCGCCCACCCATTCGTACACCGAGGCCGCGAAAACCCGCGACGAAACCCCACACCCTGCTTCATCCGCCACCCAGCCGGAGCCTCTTCCCCGACAACGTCATCCACAGCAACACCTCGACGTCCCTCATCCACCGTACCGGATGAGGATCCGTCGTCGATCTCATCGTCCCGCCGGTTCAGCCACCCCGTCCTCCACCTCCAAGGAGCTGCCCCGATGTTCCCCTCGTCTTTCGCGCCACCTCCATTCCCACACCGCCGTCTTCACCTGCACCGCCGGAAGAGCATCATCATCACCGTTTCCTCGGATGAAGCTGCGGCCTAATCGGCGCCACCAAAGAGGTTGTACACTAATCGCCGCATTTTCTTCTTGATTCGATCTCATGGTGCTGCCGACGCTCGGTCCCGAGCCGACACGGCGCGGCTCCATCCACGGCGGCGTCGCCGGCCACTTCCTCCACGGCGTCGCTCCCTCGGCGGCGACGTCCACATCAGTAGGAGCTGCTGATGCTTTAGCTCTTGCTCGCGCTGCTGCACTGCTCTTGCTCTCGGTCCCCTGCCTCGTCTGCTCTTGCTATTGCTCTTGCTCGCGCTGCTGCTCTCGCTCTTGCTCTTGCTTGCGATGCTGCTCCGATTTAGCTACACTTCAGTCGACTGAATCGACTTTCGGGTCAGTCAATTTTCAGGGGTGGGGGGGCTCGCCGGGGTGAAGGAAGAACTAGCCGCAACGGGGAGGGGGGCTCGCCGGAGAGGTACCCCACTATCTATCTTAGGGTTTAGGACGGGGGCGGTGGTCGCCGGCGGTGGCGGGGCGTTGGCGGGGCGGTGGCGTGGGGATCGCGGGAGAAAAAGCTCGGCACGGGGGAGCCTAGCGGGATGGCCGGGGCGGCGGGGGGCTGCTATTTGGCCGGTGGTGGCTAGCGGCTCAGGGGGTGGAGGTTGAAGATGAACCGCAGGCCCTTGATTTCGTATCCAACGGCTGCAAAATCGACTGACTAGAGATGAAAAAGTCAATTGACCAACGTGTAGCCTCACCTTGCTAGTGCGTTCAGTTTCGACAGCAAAATTCAGTTTCGACAGCAAAATTCAGTTTCGACAGTTAAGTTCAGTTTCGACAGTTAAGTTCAGTTTCGACAATTAAGTTCAGTTTCGACGGTTAAGTTCAGAGATGAGCGGCTGATGTATTTTACATCTAGCACTTTGTGGATATGTATTTTATGTCATGTATTGGAGATGCTATTAGAATTCCACTCAGGTTAACATTGTTCGTTGTCTCTCTTGTCCTGCTTCAGCCTCGGCATCGTACAACTCACCGGAGCTGCTCCAACGACGAAACCCTCCATCACAGCGGAGCAGTACCTCGGGCTCCATCTCCAGACACCTAAGGTCTTCTTCCCCTCCTCCGACAGCAAAGTCAGCCGGAGCATCCTCACCGGCCAACCCAATCACGCTGAGATCGACATGGCTTCGCCAAAGAGGTTGTACACTTGTTGCATCTCTTTTTTACTCTACATGTTATATATATTGTCCACTGAGCACACGGATTTGTTCCTTTAGTGTCTCCTTGAAAGAAAAAACGTAGGAATTTTAATTTTCACTTATCCTCCTTTTCAAATTCCTATTCATGAAGCACAAGACTAAGAGATAGTAGCATAATAGCATTATAACCGTACATTTTCTTGTGGTTTGACTTAATCTCACCATGCTTCTTTGCATCCCGTGATCTTCCAATTTTTGTGAATCAAACACAAAGACTGGCAGAAATTCTGTGTTTTTAAATTCTCTATTTTGCACGTGCATTCCTATCTGATTCCTGTCTATTTCCTATCCCTGCATTGTTGGAATCCTCCAATTCAAACGAGCCCTTACAGAATTACTTCTCTTACAGATAGTTGTCAAAGAAAACATTGCGTGGTTTGTCCCGCTCCTGCTACGCCGTCGTCCACCCCAGCTCAGCTACTCCAATGACAGAGGGGTCCAACACAGTAGGGATCTGGCCTCCAGATTGTCTTTCACCGCCTCAGATCTTCTTCCCCGCCGCTGGCAGCCATGAAAACTGCATTACCATCATCAACCGAGCAGATGACCTCGAGGACTACACGGGTCTGCAAGAGAGGTCGCACTCTTTCGTGTCTGCTTACGTTATGCATCGCTTAATATTACATGCTACTTTATCGTCCTGTTCACCGATTAGAATCTGAGTCAGCTCCAAACTAATGGTCAAACTTGAGTTTTTAAATGGTTGTGGGGTACATATCGGGGCCGCTATCAATAGTATCTATCTACTATCTGGTTAATCTCCGGTGTCTACTATGAGTTTCATGTTGGGTGGGAAACAAACAGTAAAGAAGCCATTATCTGTATTTTTAACTGAAGCCATTATCTGCCTGCTATTATTGGTTTTGGGTCTATCCATAGGTTGCTACCATGGATTTCTTCATGCACTCCTTACATAATCTCACTATGCTTTATTCCTATGCATGACAGTTATTGTAAACAGTGGAACTCAACATGTAGAGCAAAAGAGGCGAGCCTTGCATGGCAATAAAATTTCATGCAGATGTCGCTCCATGGTAGGCGCAAAGGCAGCCCCCCTCCATGCATTTCGGATTGTAATCGAGAGGAAGATATCTGTTCTGAGGGGGATTCAGAAGGAGAAGACAACTCCTATTTACCCCCTGAGGTCTTCGCTCTAACTTGGCATGCTGATGCTGGTTATATCATGCATATGGTGTCTTGCATTGCTTACTTTATACATCAAATATGCCATCTGCTTAGTTTAGACATCCTTTGTGCGAATGCCATCTGTTTAGTTTATTCATCATTTATGTGAATGTTTAGCCAGGCATCATATATGTGAATTTTGCAATGCCATCCTGCTTAGCCAGTCATCTGATATGTAAATTATATCAGGCCATCCTTTTTTTCGTTACATATTACATTTGTCAACAATGTTAGTACATTCAACTTCTCTTCGTGTGCATCAGCCATTTGACACGGTGATGGCAAATTCTGGAGTGAAAACAAGGACTTCAGAGCAGACTATGCTATCTGACAAAGCGCATATCTCGCTGGTTACGGATAGCTCCTCAGAGGAGGATTCAGAGACAGATGACCAGTCCTATCCCCCCCCGAGGTGTATGCTCTAACTTGGCAGGGTTATGTTGCTCATATCGTGCGTATGGTGTCTCGCATTGCTATGTCATTTGATTAGTTTAGACATGCTTTGTGTGAATGCCACCTGTTCAGTGTCTAATTACCATATATGTGAATTATGCATTGCCATCTTGTTGCAAGACATTATATATGTGAATTATACAATGCTATCTTGTTGCAAACGCATTATATATGTGAATTCTGCAATGTCGTGCTGTTTAGCCAATCATCATGTATGTGAATTATATCATGCTATCATTTTTTTGTATTACGTGTTCCATTTGTCGACAACGTTTTTATATTCACCTACTCTTCCTGTGCATCAGCCATTTGAAGCGGTGATGGAAGTATCTGGAGTGAAAACAAGGTATTCAGAGCAAACAATGCTACCTGCTAAAGCAGACATCTTGCTGGTTACACAGAGCTCCTCAGAGGAGGATTCAGAGACTGATGACCAGTCCTATTTCCCCCCTGAGGTCTATGCTCAAACTTGGCAGGGTTATATTACCCATGTCATGCATGTTGTCTTGCATTGCTTAGTTTTTACATCATATATGGATTGCCATCTGCTTACTTGCTTACTATATAAATCATATATTTGAATTATATCATGCCATCATGTTTACATAGTACATACACATCATCTATCTGAATTATGGCATGGCAACCCATTTAATAAAGACATCATATAGTTATATCATCTCATCCTGTTTAGTGTTTATAGTCATCATATTTTGAATTATGGCATTCTATCCGTGAATGTATGTGAATTATGGCATGTCAACTTATTTAATAAACACATTATATATTTATGTCATGTCATCTTGTTTACATAGTCTCATATTTTGAACTATGTCTTTCCATCTTTTTTAGTTAGCCATCATAATCTGAAATTGTGTCATGATATCCTGTTTAGTTAGCCACCATATATGTGAAATTGTGCCATGCTATCCTGTTTGGTTAGACAACATAAATATGAATTATTTCATGCCCTCTTTTATTCCCCACTATCCATTGCACCTGTTTATCATACAATGTCTATACTTTCAATTACTTTTCTTGTTTATCAACCATTTGAATTGGAGAGCATGATGGCAGTATCTAAGGGAGTAAAAACACGGTCTTCAGAAAAGATAGTGCTACCAGTTGATGCAGATAGAACCACGGTTGTACTTTCCCAAGGACTAGATCCACCACACATAACCCAGACTCTTGCATATTGTACCCCTACCCAGTTGGACAAAGAACCAGCTACACCCCTTCTAACCCCAACCCCGGCAGATAGTAACCCAGTTCTAGTTGACACAACACCGTCTCCACCACAGAGCACCCAAACACGAGCAGTTAGTAAGGGAACTGCAGTGCCCAAAGCACGAGGACCACCACTCCGAATCCCAACTCAACGCTTAAAGGAGAAGAAGATTTGTTCTCAAGTCAGGTTCTGTAGCTATGGTTCATACTCCTTTGCTCTTGCATTACTGTATTTACTCATACCAACTATTTTCAAATTTGGAGGATGGAATTGAAAGTCCAATGGCGCAACAGGTATGTTTTAAACCTGTTTCTTTAACTGGTTTGCTGTTGTAACCTGCTCTATGTTCATTTCAGTTTCAATTGAATAAACAGTTATGTTCTCATGTCATGCACATTACAAGTGTTGTTATTGCTCTATAGTTACCCACACTTATATTTTGTCTATTCTGCTTTGTCTTGAACAAATATTATTTGAACTGTGTCTCTATCTTGATTTGTCAACAAAAACTAGAATGATATAGACCATAAAGTGACCATGGTACATAGATATATGTTTGTTTCATGTTGTTATCCTGTCCACTTTACTACTGAACTCATTTACCAAAATGAGTTTCATATGCAACATGGTAAACATGTGATGTGTCTGCTTGTTTCTCTTTTAGAATGCAGACAAAATATTGGAGAACAGTACCGCGTTATCCAATGGTAAAGGAAGTAATGTAGATAAGGTTCAAGATAGTGAGACATCCCTGTTGGTCTCCAAGAAAGCTGATAAAAACTATCTTGACGACAGTGAGGGAACCCAAAAGTCCTATCTTGATGTAGTGTTCGAGTTACTGGCCACTACTGCTGGCACAAGCTCTATGAACTCGCTGCCTGAATCAGTTCATCTTCTTGAGTCTCAACTTCAAGTTGAAAGACATCGATCAGATGTGCTGCGACAGGAAGCTGAAGGACTGAGGAAGTCCCTGCAGAATTCAGATGCATATTTTCTGGTGCAACATCAAGGCTGGAGGATTTAAGCGTCAAACAAGAGAAAGTTAAGAAGCTTGCTAAGAATCTTGCCAGCATTATGGGTACCCAGGATATTGTTTCTTGAGATCTTCTGAAGTGGTTTCAGTTCTGTATTTGTTTTGCTGCGGCGTTTATTTGCGCTTGTCGCCAACTTTGACAACCAGTGTATATGATATGCTGCTTTGTTCCCTATATTTGCACTGGTGGCGAACTTTGATGCCTAGTGGATGTAATATGTGTAATAGTCGTGATAGCCTAGCGTTAGTTGCTTGCTTATTTATTTCCTTGTTGTCTTGTTTATTTGTTTGCTTGTAGTCATTGTAGTTCTTTTTCCGCGGTTAGCTAGTGGCTGCAATAACCTATTTTTTAAAACTAGGCCACAATAACCGTGGGCTAATATTTACTGTAGTGACACTGGGACTCCTACTGGCTGTAGAAATAGTGGGCCTTCTACGGGCTGTAGAAACAATAGGCCTTCTGCGGGCCACATCATCAATGGGCCTTATACGGGCCGTATGATTGATTGGCCAAACATGGGCCAAACAGACCGCATTATGGCCGTAAACGGGCTAGAGTTGGAATCGTTCGTTCATGGGCCGACCATAACGGGCCATTGTTAATAGGCCGTATTTGATGACGCTATGAAAACAGCCCAACGTATTAACGGACCACAAACGGGCGGACTGTAACCACGGGCTGAATTTGGCCCACAAGCAGAAAATGACAGTAACGGGCCGTAAGTAAACGAATGCTGGAAATGAGCCCAAGAATAAATGGGCTCTGAGAAGGCCAAAAGATAACATGGGCTGGAAACGGCCCAACGGAATAACGGGCCGTTAATGGGTATAAAGTGATACACTATTCCTTACGGGCCAGTTTCACCACGGGCCGTTAATGGGTGTAAAGTGATACACTGTTCATTGCGGGCCAGTTTCACCACGGGCTGTTAATAGGCCAAGAGTTACATAGGGCCTCATATGGGCCGAAAGACATCATGGGCCATACATGGGCCAGAAGTGAAAACGGGCTGGAATCATATTGGATGGCCCAGATGACACTACTGGGCCTAATTCGGATAGGGCGTAACGGGCCTTGGGTTAGCGGGCTGTAAATGGGCTATATGCGAATAGGCCGTTAACAGGCTTTTGATGGGCCGGCCCGCCACCTTTTTACCAAGTCAAACGGGCCGACCTTTTTCACAGGAATGGGCCTCTGTTGGGCCATGCCACGTGTCGACGTATCATAGGCGCCTTCCATCCAATGAGTGGATGACATCTGTCCCAACGATGAGTTGATACGTGTTTCCTCTAGCCAATGATGATTTTACACGTGGAAAATCCCCATTGGTCGGGGCTGTTAATGGGTTATCGGATCCAAAACCTGACCCGATAGCTTAACGGTGTTCCGTTATGGTGGATGCCACGTGTCGGTCACCCTTGACAAAAGCACTTCTGTGACGCACGATTTATCGTCATGGAAGTGGACACTTCTGTGATGATAATTTTGGTAATGTCATGGAACACTTCTAAGACAGCACATGTATGACTATCTTGATTCTGTCATAAATTTGTCATGGATGTACATGCATGACAAAAAACGCGACCTACTGTGACAAACATGTATCATCACGGAAGTGTATTTTTTTGTAGTGTTGCAATCCGGTTTCTATTGTCCCACTCTCTTTAAGGATGCCCGTAAGTTTGTCTTGTCTTGTGATGAATGCCAAAGGATTGGTAATATTAGTAGATGTCAGGAAATGCCCATGAATTATTCACTTGTTATTGAACCATTTGATGTTTGGGGCTTTGATTATATGGGACCTTTTCCTTCGTCTAATGGGTATACACATATTATAGTTGTTGTTGATTACATTACTAAATGGGTAGAAGCTATTCCAACTGGTAGTGCTGATCATAACACTTCTATTAAAATGTTTAAAGAAGTTATTTTTCTGAGGTTTGGAGTCCCTAGATATTTATTGACTGAAGGTGGTTCACATTTTATTCATGGTGCTTTCCGCAAAATGCTTGCTAAATATGATGTTAATCATAGAATTGCATCTCCATATCATCCTCCGTCTAGTGGTCAAGTAGAATTGAGCAATAGAGAGATTAAATTAATTTTGCACAAGACTGTTAATAGATCTACAAAGAATTGGTCTAAGAAACTTGATGATGCTTTGTGGGCTTATAGAACTGCTAATAAGAATCCTATGGGTATGTCTCCATATAAAATGGTATATGGAAAAGCATGTCATTTACCTCTTGAACTAGAACATAAGGCATGTTGGGCTATTAAAGAGCTCAACTATGATTTCAAACTTGCCGGTGAGAAGAGGTTGTTTGACATTAGCTCACTTGATGAATGGAGAACCCAAGCCTATGAGAATGCCAAGCTGTTTAAAGAAAAAGTTAGAAGATGGCATGACAAAAGGATACAAAAGTGTGAGTTTAATATAGGTGATCATGTTTTGCTATACAACTCTCATTAAAATTTTTTGCAGGAAAACTTCTCTCTAAATGGGAAGGCCCTTACATTATCGAGGAGGTCTATCGTTCCGTTGCCATAAAAATCAATAATGCCGAAGGTGGTAAACGGTCAAAGGCTCAAACATTATATCTCTGGTACTCCCATAAATGTTGAGACCAATATAATTGATACCGTGGCACCGGAGGAGTACATAAGGAACACTTTCCAGAATGTTTCAGACTCCGAAAAGGAATTGGTATGTGGTACGGTAAGTAAACCGACTCCAAAATGTTTCCAATGATAATTTTTCTCCATTTTGGAATATTTAAAAAATTAGGAAAATTAAAAGTAGTCCGAAAGAGACACGAGGCCACCACAAGGGTGGAGGGCGCGCCCTACCTGGGCGCGCCCCTCGACCTTGTGGCCACCACGTGTGCCCCTCCGGACTCTGTTTTCTTGCAGAATACTTCATATGGTCTGTAAAAATTCATTATATAATCTCCCGAAGGTTTTGACCACCGTACCACGACAATATCTCTTTTTTTTGTTTCGAGCTGTTTTCTACGAGCGTTTTCAAGGCTAGGCATCATGTCGTCTCCCTCCTCCAACAGCGGGGGTGACGATGCTTGGCTAATGAAGATAGATATGAAGAGAGAAGAACTTGGGGAGATCAATAAGGGTGATAAAGATCAAGAAGGCCGCGGGAGATCAAGTTTTGGCAGCAGAAGAAGAAGACATCCTCCTACCTTACTATAATCATCTTACTCCTACTAAAATTGAAGCTTTCAAGATGATTGAGATAGTTTGGGTGCAGAACTAGTATCTAACTCGTGAAAATATTCTGTTGCAAGCATATCACCGCACTCAAGGGCATTATTTGTAAGCTGGAGCACCTCCTGCGTTCGATGTTGGAAGACAAGCCTGCTTCATCAACAACTCCATCATCACCACCTCCGAAGAAAGAGATCTAAATACATGGGTATGGGCACTCCCCTTGGCAACTGCCAAGCTTGGGGGTGTGCCCCGGTATCGTATCACCATCACATCTTTATCTTTATCATTTTTATTAGTTCGATCCTTTTGGTTATATCTTGATCTAGTGGAATAAAGTTTTGAGTTTGATCTACTTTTGAGTTTTGCTTTATGCTCTATCTGTGTAATCGAGTCTGTGAGATATAATAAAGAGTAGTTTTGAGTTGAGAGCTTTGCTTTCTTGCTGTGATCTTAAGGGAATTAAAAAAAGAATAAAAGAAATAAAAGATCTTATAGAGAGTAACGACTTCACATATAAAGAGTATGATGAATAAAAGTTGTTGAGAGTTGACAAATTTAGTTTTGGTCATTGTTGCAATTAATAGGAAGTAATAAAAAAGAGGCCTCACATATAAATATACTATCTTGGACATCTTTTATAATTGTGAGCACTCATTAAAATATGACATGCTAAAAGGTTGATGTTGGACAAGGAAGACAACATAATAGGTTATGTTTGCTTATATCCGGATAGAAGTTATATTGTCATGGATCATCCAACATGTTGAGCCTGCCTTTCCCTCTCATGCTAGCCAAATTCTTGGCACCAAGTAGAGATATGTGACGCCCCCGATTCAATCATACACTAATCATGCACGCAAATGTGTACGATCAAGATCAGGGACTCACAGGAAGATATCACAACACAACACTAAAACATAAATAAGTCATACAAGCATCATAATACAAGCCATGGGCCTGGAGGGATCGAATACAAGTTCTCGATCATAGACGAGTCAGCGGAAGCAACAATATCTGAGTACAGACATAAGTTAAAAAAGTTTGCCTTAAGAAGGCTAGCACAAACTGGGATATAGATCGAAAGAGGCGCAGGCCTCCTGCCTGGGATCCTCCTAACTACTCCTGGTCGTCGTCAGCGGGCTGCATGTAGTAGTAGGCACCTCCGGTGTAGTAGGAGTCGTCGTCGATGGTGGCGTCTAGCTCCTGGACTCCATCGTCTGGTCGCAGCAATCGAGTAAAGAAAAGGGGAAAAGGGGGAACAAGACAACCATGAGTACTCATCCAAAGTACTCGCAAGCAAGGAGCTACACTACATATGCATGGGTATATGTGTAAAGGGCCAATCGGTGGACTGAACTGCAGAATGCCAGAATAAGAGGGGGATAGCTAATCCTGTCGAAGACTACGCTTCTGGCAGCCCCCGTCTTGCAGCATGTAGAAGAGAGTAGACCGATGTCCTCCAAGTAGCATCGCATAGCATAATCCTACCCGATGATCCCCTCCTCGTCGCCCTATTAGAGAGCGATCACCGGGTTATATCTGTCACTTGGAAGGGTGTGTTTTATTAAGTATCCGGTTCTAGTTGTCATAAGGTCAAGGTACAACTCCAAGTCGTCCTGTTACCGAAGATCACGGCTATTCGAATAGATTAACTTCCCTGCAGGGGTGCACCACATAACCCAACACGCTTGATCCCATTTGGTCGGACACACTTTTCTGGGTCATGCCCGGCCTCGGAAGATCAACACATCGCAGCCCTACCTAGGCACAATAGAGAGGTCAGAACACCGGTCTAAACCTAAGCGCACAGGGGTCTGGGCCCATCACCCTTAGCACACCTGCACGTTGCGTGGGCCGCCGGAAGCAGACCTAGCAACCTCCATTACAAAGGAAGTCACGTTACGCGGTCCAATCTAGCGCGCGCCGCTTAGTCGTTGACGTCATGAAGGCTTCGGCTGATACCACGACGTCGAGTGCCCATAACTTTCCCGCGAGTTGGTTAGTGCGTATAGGCCAGTAGCCAGACTCAGATCAAATACCAAGATCTCGTTAAGCGTGTTAAGTATCCGCGAACGCCGACCAGGGCCAGGCCCACCTCTCTCCTAGGTGGTCTCAACCTGCCCTGTCGCTCCGCCACAAAGTAACAGTCGTGGGCCGTCGGGAACCCAGGCCCACCACTACCTGGGTGGAACCACCTGCCCCTTCAGCCCCCATCTCCGAACAGTATCACAGGTGATGTAACAGTGTAAAGTATATAGTATATCCCCGTGATCACCTCCCGAAGTGATCACGACCCAGTAGTATAGCATGGCAGACGGACAAGAGTGTAGGGCCACTGATGGAACACTAGCATCCTATACTAAGCAGTAGGATAGCAGGTAAAGGTAATAGCAGTAATAGCAAGGACAGGCTATGCAGCAGTATAGGATTAACTTAAAGCAATAACATGCTACACTACTCTAATGCAAGCAGTATAGAGAAGAATAGGCGATATCTGGTGATCAGGGGGGGGGGCTTGCCTGGTTGCTCTGGCAAGAAGGAGGGGTCATCTTCAATGTAGTCGAACACACGGACATCGGCAATAGTCTCGGAGTCCACCGGAAAGAAGTAACAGAGGGGGAACACAATAAATAATAGAGCAATCAATGTACACAAAGTAATACGCGGCAATACGTTGTGCCAGGGGTGACCTAACGCAGGGACTAGTGATACCGGCGAAAGGGGAAACATCCGGGAAAGTATCCCCGGAGTTTCACATTTTCGGATAGATGAATCGGAGGGGGAAAGTTGCGAGTTTGTTATACTAGGTATGTGTGGCGGACGAACGAGCTGCATATCCGGATTCGTCTCGTTGTTCTGAGCAACTTTCATGTACAAAGTTTTTTTCATCCGAGCTACGGATTATTTTATATTAATTTTTAAAGTTTTTATTCATTTTTAGAATTAACAGAATTAATTAAATCAAAAATCATTTTGTGACATCAGTGGTCAACTCTGACCGTTGACTGGTCAAACTGACACGTGGGTCCACTCGTCATAGACTTAGATTAACTAAACCGGGTTAATTAGACTAACTAAGTGATTAGGTTAATTCATTTTAACTAGATTAGTTAAACATGATTAATTAACTTACTTAACTCATTTATTAATTAAATAATAATTTATTTATTCTAACATTTTTTATTCTTTTTTTGTTCTGGGGGGCCCCCTGTCATAGGACCTGTGGAGGGGGCTTAACGGGCAGTGGGCATCGGGCAGATGGGCACGACCACATGCGTCCGACGGGGCGAGCCTGCAGCACGGGCGTTGGCGAGGCAGGGCGCAGCTGCGGCGGGGGCGGCGGATGGCGCAGGGGTCGGAGGCGAGGCCAAGGGTGACCAGCAACGGCGGTGGGAAGGCAGCAGCGTGGGAAGGCAGCAGCGTGGGAAGGCGGAGCGCGCGGGGGGGGGGAGCGCGGCGCATGCAGGCATGGCATGCGGGCGCGGGCGGAAGCGAGGACGCCGGTGGGCTGAGGCGGCTAGCGGGTGAGGTGAAGCAGCGGGCAGCGGCAGCGGCCTCGGCTACGAGCGGCGACGGCACCGCGAGCAGGAGCGGTAGCAACAGAGCAGCGTGGTCGCGGGGTGCGCGGGGTCGAGCGGGGATTGGTCATGGCCAGGTCGGCCGGTTCGTGGGCGGGGCGCAGCCAGAGTTGGAGCCGACGGGCGCGGACGCGGCCAGGGGCGGCTCGGTGAGTGTGAGGTCGTCGCGAGCTTCGGGCACGAACGGGACAATGCCAATCAGCGGTGGGATTGACGGGGAAGAGGGGAATGGACATGGCTCACTGGGAGGAGGTCGATGGAGAGCTCGGGACGGTCAAAGTGGCGTCGGAGAGGTGGGCCGACGCGGTGGTGGTGGTGGCCGAGGCGGACGGGGACGACCGACGAAGGAGAGGCAGGGACGGGGAGTCCGGCGGGGGGGGAGAGTTGGGGAAGCAGCGAGCGACGGTGTCGGGGCGGCTCCGGGATGGCGTGGCGGCAGACGAGGGCGAGGTGGAGGGGTCGAGCACGATCCCTATTGGATCAGGGAGAGGGGGAGTGGGGGCGCGAGTGGGGGTGCGGGTGGTGGCTAGGGTTGCGGGAGTGAGGGGATAAGGAGAGGAGTGGGGTTTGGGCCGGCCGGTTGCTGGGCTGGCCGACTGTGTGGCTAGTTGGGCCACCTGGCCAAGGGGAGAGGGGGTTCTCCCATTTTCTGTTTCTTTTGTTTTATTTTTCCTGTTAAATAGTTTTTCTATTTTATTTACTATTCATTTTAGTTTTGTTCACTATAAAGCAACACCTAATGTAGTGTTACTAGTTATACCATTGCCAATACTAGTTAGGCATTAAAAAATAGTTTGTAATCTTATAACGTGAAAAGGTATTTAATTAATTGTTCTACTAGTTGTTTTGGTTAATTTAGAGCATATAAACATTTTATAAAAATGTGTTTTCTCCATCATAATTACTTATGCATTATTTGACACAACCCGAACAATTTAGTTTTGATGTTCGAAAACTTTTGTTGTTCGCCATATTTTGAATTTGAATTTTGAATCTGTTTTGAACTAACGTGAGGTTAACAACAGTAACCATGGTGACGCGGCATCATTAGCAGGGAATTACTGTAGCTTAATTATCCGGGTCTCCTCCACTACAAGAAATCTCGTCCCGAGATTTAGGACCGGGAGTAAGGGGGAAAGGGTCTGGTGTCACACCCTAGCTAGTCATGCATTAGAGTGTTGCATCATGTTTACTCTTTCATCAGAAACTTGAAATGGGGATCTGTGAAACCCTCAGAATCATCTTGAAAATGACCCAAATGAAAATTTCTCCAAAAGGATCCAAGAAAAATGCTCATGTTGCTCTCTGAAAATATTGGACAGAGATAAAAATCAAACCAATAATTTTAGTGGCTCATGGACATTTATTTTGGGCATTTGGAATTAATGCATAGGTATTTGCATTGGAATTATATTAATTATATATATTAATATATGCCCAAAAATTATGCCATTTGTAAAAGAGCTTTGGAATAATATATAAGGCTCCTGCAAAAATTGGCATAAGTTAAATAAATGATTTAATATATTAATTAAATCAAAACAAATGTCAGAAAATTTAAAAAAAAACAGAAAGGAATACAGGAGGAGCTTACCTGGGCCCCTCCACTGTGCGGCCCAGCCAGCTGGCTGGCCCAGCCAGCAGCCGGCCCAGCCCACCTCCCTCCTCTGTCGTCTTCGTCCAGACAGAGGGAGGGGAGTGTGGCCGGCGCGCGCGCGCGCCACCGCGCCACGCCACCTGCTCGCCTGCTTGCCTGGCCTCCTCTCCTCGCCTCGATGGCCTGGACGACGCCACGCCTCTTCCTCTCTCTCTCTCACTCTCCCCCGGCTTCCCCCTCGCTCTCTCTCGCTCTCGGCCGAAGCACACCGTCGCCGCCGTTCGCCGTAGCCACTGACTCCGGCCACCCCTCGCTCCCCCGAGTAGCTCAGAAGCTCCGCCACAACTTCCTCTTCCTCCCCACCGCTCCACGAGTCCCCGGAAGCCCTGCATCGCCGCCTCGTCGCCGTTCCCTCTTCGGACTCCGATCACCGTCGCCGACGAATTCGCCGTCTCCAGCGCGTCCCCGAGCCCACTTCGACGCCCACTGCAACCGCGGTGAGCCCACGAGTCGTTTCCCCCTCTCCTTCCCCTCGTTCCCTCACCGTAGCTGCATCTCCACCACGGCCGAACCTCCGCCGTCGCCGAGCTCGCCGTCGACGTAGCTCCGGTGACCATTTGGTCACCCCGACGAGTCCAACACGTTCGCAAGAACCAGTAGAGCCCCCCTAGCGCCTCATTTTGCTCGACTTCGAGCTCCAGCACCAGTCCCGCGCACGACCGAACCCCGGCGGCCGCAGCCGAGCTCACCGCCGTCAACTCCGGCCACCCCGACCCCAACTGACTCCGCCAAGAGCCGCGGGTCGTCCTCAGCTTCACTCCGGTGGTCGCCACGGTCCATTTGGTGGCCGAAACAACCAAAACCACTATCGCCGCCGCACTGTTGGTCGCCGCCGGCCAGAACTCCGGCGAGCTGACGTGGCCTAGATGATTAACCACTAATCCACCACCCCCAGACGCTGACAGTGGGTCCCCAGGGCTTAGTCAAAGCTAACCAGCCCCGGGTCAACGCGGGATTAGCCCCTGGTCACTGACGTGTGGACCCCACACGTCAGGTTTGACCCGAGCCAGCTCTGTTGACCTGCTGATGTCACTGTGATGTCAGGCTGACGCAGTAAATGTAATTCTGGATTTAAATTAAATCAGGAAATTCCAGAATATTATTTAAACTTCAAAAATTCATAACTTTTATTCTGTAACTCCAAATTGGACAAATAATATATGATAAATGATCAGAAAAATCCAATCTATCCATCTGTACTATTTTCATGCATGATCAAACAAGTTAAATTGATGTTTTAATCAGAACAAGAAAAGGCACTTTAAAAGGCCATATTTGAATTTGAAATTTGAATCTTTGATTCAAATTTGTTCAAACCCTCCTGGCTTTAGTTGCATTAGCCCAACACACTCATATTGCCATGTTTCATGCATGCATCATATTGTTGCACATTGTTTGGTGATGCCTGTGTATCGTTATCCTTTGCGACAGGATCTGTCCCCGAAGAGTACCGTGATTACCCTAACGAAGAGTCGTATCCGTGCAACGAACCATCAGGCAAGCAACCAACCATTTGATCATATCGATACAATCCCATGTTCTCGCTCCTGCTCTCTTTACTGCATTAAGACAACGCGATTCAAACTGCTGTGTGCTACGGTAGTTGAACCCATTTCCTCTGCATGACCTGTCATTGCCACAGTAACTAGATGAAACCCACTAGCATGTGTAGGAGTTGATTGAGCCATATGTATGTGTTGTTCCTACCTTGCTATGCCTGCTATGCTTAGAGTCGTGTCAGGTCTGGTTCATCTGGGTGATGGGCTAGAGTGAAATGATTATGTCGGTAATGAGAGTGGTGTGGTGAACACGATTTGGTAAAGGTATCGATGAGAGGCCATGTAGGAGTACATGGTGGGTTGTTTCATTGAAGCCGACCTTAAGCACCGAGATCTGTATGTGTGATTTAAGAATTAGCTACTACCATACATTGGGCCCTGAAATATGACCCCGCTCGACTTCTTATTCACCCTAGCACTCTGTCCAGGAGTTGCAAGTAGTTTCTGGTGTTTGTAGTCTACTGGAGGCCGTGGACAGCGCTGACCGTAGGGGTGGGCTGTGATGCGGTAGGTACGTGGCCGGGTGTACCGAATACCCGTTAGGTATCTCGGGAACCCTGTTCACATCGTTCGGGGCCGTATGGGAAACCTCGGCCGGACTCCCTGCGGATGGAACCTGAATAGGCGATAAACCTGGACTAGAGGCTTAAGTGTTTAGGTAGGTCGTGGTCTACACCCACGTCGGCTTTCGCTTGAAGTCTGCCGAGCACATGTCGTGTGCAGACGCTAAGTGGTGGAAACATGTATGACGAAGTACACCCCTGCAGGGTTAACATGATCTATTCGAATAGCCGCGTCCGCGGTAAAGGACTACTTGGTTGCCTATACAGTTCATAGACAAGTAAATGGAAACTACTAAAAGCCTCAAGATAAGTGTGAGTGCCGAGGATGGCTCTTCCGTAGGAAGACGGAGGTGGATCCTCGGTAGTGTATTGAAGTGGTGAGTAGTGGACTCGTGTGCGCAAAACTATTTCAATTGGAGTATCGTAGGATAGTATAGCCAAGGGTCAAAGCTGGCTTGCTGCAATAACTCCACCAACCCTTCTTGATACTATGCATGTATGTAGGATCTGATGTAAGTCTTGCTGAGTACCTTTGTACTCATGTTGCTATAATCTACATTTTTACAGAAGACGCTGCAACCCCTTCTGATGGGTTCTATGTAGACGTTGACATCAACGAGTAGGCTAAAGACCCAGGTGGTGACCCTGAGCTTATGAAGGACCACGTAGTATAGCCAGGCTTTCCAAGCCTCTTTTATTTTACTAGCTGTCTGTACTCAGACAAGTTACTTCCGCTGTTGGCTTGTATGACTGTATGACTTGTATGTTGGGTCGTGAGACCCGTACCTTTGTGTGTATGGCATGTATGGCTCCCTGAGCCTTAAATAAAGTACTTGTGTCGTAGAGTCATGTTGTGATGCTTCGTTGTATTTGCACATATCGAGCATATTGTGTGTATGATTGAAATGCTTGGTATGTGTGGGATCTGACTATCTAGTTGTTTATCTTTAGTAGCCTCTCTTACCGGGAAATGTCTCCTAGTGTTACCGCTGAGCCATGGTAGCTTGCTACTGCTCTGGAACACTTAGGCTGGCCGGCATGTGTCCTTCTTCGTTCCTGTGTCTGTCCCTTCGGGGAAATGTCATGCATTGAGTACCGGAGTCCTGTTAGCCCGCTACAGCCCGGTTTACCGGAGTCCTGCTAGCCCAGTGCTACAGCCCGGACCCACTTGCTGATGACCGACACGTTCGAAGCTGGGTCATGGATGCCTGTCCCTGTAAGTCTGTGCCACTTTGGGTTTACGACTAGTCATGTCAGCCCGGGCTCTTTATCATATGGATGCTAGCGGCACTATCATATACGTGAGCCAAAAGGCGCAAACGGTCCCGGGAAAAGGTAAGGCGACTCCCGTGGGAATACCGTGCGTGAGGCCGCAAAGTGATATGAGGTGTTACCAGCTAGATCGATGTGACATCGAGTCGGGGTCCTGACAGCGTTGGTATCAGAGCCGGACTGCCTGTAGGTTCTCCAAGCCAAACTGGTCGATGTTGAGTCTAGAAATTCTTTAGTTATATGTAGGGGAATTGTTTGTGGGATGGAACGTAAGGCTCTTTTTACTCCTTATACCTTATGACATTCTGATCTGAGTCAGTCCATTCTTCCACCGGGGGTTAAGGAATTAGGATCTGTTCTCTCTATCAGGATCACGAGTTACTAATCAGTAGTACCTTATAAGTTTGATGGTTACAAGCCTAGTTCAGTTCTACTACCACATTATGTTGTTAGAATGGTTCCAGAACTTTGATATGATGATGTTGGGTGTGTACGAAATCCTTTGTCAAATGTCTCAATATCCTTTTTGAGCGTTTACAGCTGTTATGCTGCCGAAATTTTGCTAGAAATTCTAATGCCCTTGCATTATGATTATCCTTTCAGATGGCCAATCGCGACCTCAATCAAGTGGTTCGCCTGACTCGATGCCTAGATGTACCCGGCCATACTGCTAAGTTGGTCAGGGTAATGACTGAGGCTGGATACCGCTGGTATCCTGAGTACACGGTCGAAGAGCAATTCCGAGATTTTAATCAAAGCCAGTATCTCTGCACTGTCAGGATATTTCCATCTTATCCTGGATCCACTGAGCCTCTTCACTGCTCCTATGGACTCGGGGTTACTATCGAGATGGCTGTGCAGGATGCCGCCTACTCTATGATGACCATTATGCGAGTCAGATCTGGTCTATTTCGGGACTCTGACTTCCGGTATATGCCAGGATCACTTCCGGGAGCACAAGGATATCTCCAAGCTATTTATGCTGACTCCACTCAGGAGGATTCACGGACTCGCACCACTGCTGAGATGCTCGAGGATAAGGACTGTGAAAATCGGGCCTTAAGGTTAGAGCTCTTCAATACCCGTGCTGACCACTGGGCCACTTTGACTCGGTTCGCACCGGCGGTGCAAGCTGGATATTCAGATATGCGCGATCTCTATCCTGTGAGATCTGCTTTGCCGGACGTGATGGTTTGGCGTGATGTAGGAGGCATCACCCCACCTCGCGGTCCCCGCAGGCCACCGTTTGTTGATCCAAGGCCTCATCCTAGCCCCTATGGTCCACAAGCTCCGCGAGACCGTCTGTTTCCGGATGATCACGTTGAACTTCCGGGCTATGGAGGTGACTTCTATGAGGACTACTACGGATCAGTTTGAGTTAGTAGTAGTATCACTAGTTCGCACTAGCTATGTCGTCTATCGTCCTGCGTGACTCGTGGGATATGACCTAGCTTGTACTCTTTCCGGAGATGTAGAAAAATAATGTATAGGAGCTTGAGATGCCCCCGATGAGATGTAATCCTCTTTTCACCGTATTAGTACTTTGCTTGGTCTTGTACTAAACCTGTATGGTGTGTATGACGATGGAATAAAGAAGCAGTTTCTGTATCTACCATGTCATACGGATGATCATCTTGCATTTTGAGTTATTCCTTACATTCTATATCCTATGTCGGAATTTTATAATTCTGACTAAATCATTGTCTCGTTTACCTAGGATGGTCAACACGCGCGCTAACCCTGCTTCCCAAGAGCAGGCCGAAGGCAGTGAAGCCAGAAATGAACATCTGCCTCAACCTCCTTCACTAGCCGAGGTTATGATGGAAGCTGAGAGAAACAAGCGGGAGACAAACCGTTTGTTAGAGCGTATTGAACAGAATACAGCACACCATCAGAGGGCTAACGTGGTGTCACTCAGTGATTTTATCAAATTGCATCCACCCACGTTCCACCACTCCGTCGAGCCTCTCGACGCTGATGACTGGCTTCGCAGTATCTCTCACAAGCTGCGTTCTGCGTTGGTAGTGGAGGCTGACAAGGTCACCTTTGCTGCATATCATCTTGAAGGCCCCGCCAGTCTATGGTGGGAGAATTATGGAGCTATGCGCCCAGCAGGCCATGTCACAACTTGGGCTGAATTCAGCGACGCTTTCCGTGAACACCACATTCCGGAGGGTCTCATGGACCGTAAGCGTGAAGAATTTTGCAATTTCACCCAAGGCCGACTTTCTGTGGATGTCTATAGCAGGGAGTTTGGTAATCTTGCACGATATGCAACCGAGGAAGTGTCTACTGACGCCAAGAAGCAAGCAAGGTTCCGTAAGGGCCTTAGTCCTGAGCTTCGCCGCGACCTTCGTCTGCATGAGTGCACATCCTTCTCGAAACTTGTCAACAAAGCCATCAGTGCTGAAACTGGTCAGACTGACTATGACGCAACACGCAAGCATGGACGTGATATGGGTTCCTCATCCGGTGCTGGTCCTCAGAAGCGCCGCGTGTGGGTACCCAACACCGCCTTGCCACCCAGGTTCACACCGAGGCCATCTTTCCAGGCGCCTCGCCCCGCTCAACAGTCTACTCCAGCTAAGCCCTATGGGGGTCCAACCAATAATGCTCCTCCACGTACCAGTTCCGTGACTTGTTTCAAGTGTGGGGAATCTGGTCACTATATGCGTGAGTGTCCCCAGACCAACCCCAATCAATCTGCTAAAGCTGCTGGCCGTGGCAAGCCGACAGGGAAAGTATTCCACGCTAAACCGGTCACCGCTTCACGTGGCCATGTCAACTGTATCTCTGCCGAAGAAGCTCAAGAAGATCCCAACGTCGTTCTCGGTACGCTTCTTGTTAATTGCCACCCGGCATCTGTTCTTTTTGATACAGGAGCCTCTCATTCCTTTATATCTGAAAATTATGCTCGTTTGCATAACGTTGCATTCTGTGATCTGCCGTCCACTATGGAAATCTCTACCCCTGGGTCTAGATGGCAGACCTCTAGGGTAAGTTATGGAAATGAAATCCAAGTCGACAGACTTGTTTTTCTCGCATCTTTGATAGCCCTTAAATCTTCAGACATTAATATCATTTTGGGTATGGACTGGATGTCAGCTCATCATGCCAAAATTGATTGCTTCTCTAGGACTGTTCAACTCACCCATCCTTCGGGGAAGATAGTCAATGTTTTGACTCGAATAGCCAAGCGACAACTATATTCTCTTAACGCCAGCCCTTTGCCAGACCTTGAGGACGTTCCGGTAGTCCGTGACTTTCCGGATGTCTTTCCAGAGGAATTGCCAGGTGTCCCACCTGACAGGGATGTTGAGTTCGTAATAGACCTCATTCCAGGAACCGTTCCGATTGCTAGAAGACCGTATAAGATGGCACCCCTAGAACTAGCCGAGCTTAAGAAACAACTCGATGAGTCCTTGAAAAAGGGTTTCATCCGCCCTAGTTCATCTCCGTGGGCTTGCCCCGTCCTATTCGTCAAGAAGAAGGATGGAACGGACCGGATGGTTGTTGATTACCGACCTGTCAATTTGGTCACAATCAAAAACAAATATCCACTTCCCAGGATCAACGACCTGTATGATCAGCTCGCTGGATCCTCAGTCTTCTCTAAGATGGATTTGAGGTTGGGCTACCATCAAATCAAAATCAGAAACGGGGACATTCCTAAAACGGCCTTTGTTACTCGTTATGGCCAATACGAGTACACCGTCATGTCCTTCGGTTTAACCAACGCACCAGCCACCTTTTCTCGGTTAATGAACTCAATCTTCATGGAGTATTTGGGTAAATTCGTCGTAGTTTATCTTGATGATATACTCATCTACTCCAAGAACGAGGAAGAACATGCCGAACATCTAAGACTAGTGTTGCAGAAACTTCGAGAGCATCGCCTTTATGCCAAATTTTCAAAATGTGAATTCTGGTTGCCAGAAGTGACCTATCTGGGTCATGTAATATCTGGTAAAGGTATTGTTGTTAACCCTGAGCGAGTTCAAGCCGTCCTTGATTGGACTCCACCCGAATCGGTCAAGCAAGTTCGGAGTTTTCTAGGCTTAGCGAGCTATTGCCGTCGCTTTGTCGAGAACTTCTCCAAAGTTGCTAAACCCCTAACCGAACTCCTCAAGAAAGATAAGAAGTTCGAATGGACTCCACAATGTGAGCATAGTTTTCAGGAACTGAAAAGACGCCTGACTTCTGCTCCCGTGCTGGTACCGCCAGATTTCTCCAAGGACTTTGTTATCTACTGTGACGCCTCGCGACAAGGACTAGGTTGCATTCTCATGCAAGATCGACACGTAATTGCTTACGCTTCACGGCAATTGCACCCACATGAGGAGAATTATCCTACTCATGATCTAGAGCTTGCAGCCGTAGTCTATGCACTTAAGACCTGGCGACATTACCTCCTCGGTAATCGTTGCGAAATATTCACTGATCACCAAAGTCTGAAGTACATTTTCACCCAACCGGATCTGAATCTCAGGCAAAGACGTTGGGTTGAATTGATCACTGACTTCGACTTAGGAATAACCTATACCCCAGGGAAAGCCAACGTCATGGCTGATGCGCTAAGTCGTAAATCTTATTGTAACAACCTGATGTTACAACAAAGTCAACCGCTTCTCCATGAGGAATTTCGGAAGCTTAACCTTCACATTGTACCTCAAGGTTTTCTTTCCACCTTGGTGGCGAGACCTACTCTTACGGATCAAATCATCGCTGCCCAAAAGCGAGATAAGGGAATATCTAAAATCAAAGAGAACATTGCTAGCGGAGGTGTTAGTTGTTTCTCCACAAATGATCAAGGTGTTGTGTACTTTGAGAATCGTCTAGTGGTTCCCAAGAACCAGCATCTACGGCAGTTGATCCTTAAGGAGGCTCATGAATCTCCTCTCACCATTCATCCCGGTAGTACTAAGATGTATCAGGACCTACGCCAGAGGTTCTGGTGGACTAGGATGAAGAGAGAAATTGCTCAGTATATTGCAAATTGCGACGTCTGTCGTCGTGTAAAAGCAGAGCACCAACGGCCTGCCGGCACCCTTCAACCCTTAGCTATTCCTGAATGGAAATGGGATAAAATTGGTATGGATTTCATTACCGGTTTTCCCAGGACCAAGAGAGGGAATAATGCTATTTTCGTCGTGGTCGATCGTCTTTCCAAAGTAGCTCATTTCTTACCTGTTCGTGAGAGTATAACCGCTAGTCAGCTGGCAGACTTATACATCTCCCGAATAGTGTCTCTCCATGGTGTTCCTTTGGAAATCAATTCGGATCGAGGAAGTCTTTTCACCTCTCGATTTTGGGAAAGTTTCCAAAATGCTATGGGAACCCGTCTCTCCTTTAGCACCGCTTTCCACCCTCAATCAAGTGGTCAAGTGGAACGCGTCAACCAAATTCTAGAAGACATGCTTCGAGCCTCTGTTATCTCGTTCGGAATGGACTGGGAGAAGTGCCTTCCATTTGCCGAATTCGCTTACAACAACAGCTATCAATCTAGCTTGGGTAAAGCCCCTTTTGAAGTTCTCTATGGACGACGATGTCGAACACCCCTTAACTGGTCAGAGACCGGGGAAAGACAATTCTTTGGCCCGGATATGATTCAGGAAGCAGAAGAACAAGTTCGTATCGTTCGTGAAAAGTTGAAAACAGCCCAATCCCGTCAAAAGAGTCAATATGACCGAAAACATAAGGCTATGACTTTCGAGGTTGACGAGAAGGCTTACCTTCGGGTCACCCCTCTGAAGGGAACCCATCGTTTCGGTATCAAAGGCAAATTGGCTCCTCGTTACATTGGACCTTTTCGCATTCTTGCCAAACGAGGAGAAGCTGCCTACCAATTGGAATTACCTCCGCACCTCTCCAGAGTTCACGATGTCTTCCACGTTTCTCAACTCAGGCGTTGCTTCTCGGATCCTATCCGCGAAGTGGACCACGAAACGCTTGATCTCCAAGATAATCTTACATATCGAGAGTACCCCATTCGTATCCTCGATCAGGCCGAACGTACCACGCGACGTCATAATATCAAGTTTCTCAAGGTTCAATGGTCGCACCATTCTGAAGATGAAGCAACTTGGGAAAGGGAGGATCGTCTTCGATTTGAATATCCCGCCTTCTTCTCGGAGGAACCCAAATCTCGGGACGAGATTCTTTTGAGTGGGGGTGAGTTGTCACACCCTAGCTAGTCATGCATTAGAGTGTTGCATCATGTTTACTCTTTCATCAGAAACTTGAAATGGCGATCTGTGAAACCCTCAGAATCATCTTGAAAATGACCCAAATGAAAATTTCTCCAAAAGGATCCAAGAAAAATGCTCATGTTGCTCTCTGAAAATATTGGACAGAGATAAAAATCAAACCAATAATTTTAGTGGCTCATGGACATTTATTTTGGGCATTTGGAATTAATGCATAGGTATTTGCATTGGAATTATATTAATTATATATATTAATATATGCCCAAAAATTATGCCATTTGTAAAAGAGCTTTGGAATAATATATAAGGCTCCTGCAAAAATTGGCATAAGTTAAATAAATGATTTAATATATTAATTAAATCAAAACAAATGTCAGAAAATTTAAAAAAAACAGAAAGGAATACAGGAGGAGCTTACCTGGGCCCCTCCACTGTGCGGCCCAGCCAGCTGGCTGGCCCAGCCAGCATCCGGCCCAGCCCACCTCCCTCCTCTGTCGTCTTCGTCCAGACAGAGGGAGGGGAGTGTGGCCGGCGCGCGCGCGCCACCGCGCCACGCCACCTGCTCGCCTGCTTGCCTGGCCTCCTCTCCTCGCCTCGATGGCCTGGACGACGCCACGCCTCGTCCTCTCTCTCTCTCACTCTCCCCCGGCTTCTCCCTCGCTCTCTCTCACTCTCGGCCGAAGCACACCGTCGCCGCCGTTCGCCGTAGCCACTGACTCCGGCCACCCCTCGCTCCCCCGAGTAGCTCAGAAGCTCCGCCACAACTCCCTCTTCCTCCCCACCGCTCCACGAGTCCCCGGAAGCCCTGCATCGCCGCCTCGTCGCCGTTCCCCTCTTCGGACTCCGATCACCGTCGCCGACGAATTCGCCGTCTCCAGCGCGTCCCCGAGCCCACTTCGACGCCCACTGCAACCGCGGTGAGCCCACGAGTCGTTTCCCCCTCTCCTTCCCCTCGTTCCCTCACCGTAGCTGCATCTCCACCACGGCCGAACCTCCGCCGTCGCCGAGCTCGCCGTCGACGTAGCTCCGGTGACCATTTGGTCACCCCGACGAGTCCAACACGTTCGCAAGAACCAGTAGAGCCCCCCTAGCGCCTCACTTTGCTCGACTTCAAGCTCCAGCACCAATCCCGCGCACGACCGAACCCCGGCGGCCGCAGCCGAGCTCACCGCCGTCAACTCCGGCCACCCCGACCCCAACTGACTCCGCCAAGAGCCGCGGGTCGTCCTCAGCTTCACTCCGGTGGTCGCCACGGTCCATTTGGTGGCCGAAACAACCAAAACCACTATCGCCGCCGCACTGTTGGTCGCCGCCGGCCAGAACTCCGGCGAGCTGACGTGGCCTAGATGATTAACCACTAATCCACCACCCCCAGACGCTGACAGTGGGTCCCCAGGGCTTAGTCAAAGCTAACCAGCCCCGGGTCAACGCGGGATTAGCCCCTGGTCACTGACGTGTGGACCCCACACGTCAGGTTTGACCCGAGCCAGCTCTGTTGACCTGCTGATGTCACTATGATGTCAGGCTGACGCAGTAAATGTAATTCTGGATTTAAATTAAAACAGGAAATTCCAGAATATTATTTAAACTTCAAAAATTCATAACTTTTATTCTGTAACTCCAAATTGGACAAATAATATATGAAAAATGATCAGAAAAATCCAATCTATCCATCTGTACTATTCTCATGCATGATCAAACAAGTTAAATTGATGTTTTAATCAGAACAAGAAAAGGCACTTTAAAAGGCCATATTTGAATTTGAAATTTGAATCTTTGATTCAAATTTGTTCAAACCCTCCTGGCTTTAGTTGCATTAGCCCAACACACTCATATTGCCATGTTTCATGCATGCATCATATTGTTGCACATTGTTTGGTGATGCCTGTGTATCGTTATCCTTTGCGACAGGATCTGTCCCCGAAGAGTACCGTGATTACCCTAACGAAGAGTCGTATCCGTGCAACGAACCATCAGGCAAGCAACCAACCATTTGATCATATCGATACAATCCCATGTTCTCGCTCCTGCTCTCTTTACTGCATTAAGACAACGCGATTCAAACTGCTGTGTGCTACGGTAGTTGAACCCATTTCCTCTGCATGACCTGTCATTGCCACAGTAACTAGATGAAACCCACTAGCATGTGTAGGAGTTGATTGAGCCATATGTATGTGTTGTTCCTACCTTGCTATGCCTGCTATGCTTAGAGTCGTGTCAGGTCTGGTTCATCTGGGTGATGGGCTAGAGTGAAATGATTATGTCGGTAACGAGAGTGGTGTGGTGAACACGATTTAGTAAAGGTATCGATGAGAGGCCATGTAGGAGTACATGGTGGGTTGTTTCATTGAAGCCGACCTTAAGCACTGAGATCTGTATGTGTGATTTAAGATACAGCTACTACCATGCATTGGGCCCTGAAATATGACCCCGCTCGACTTCTTAGTCACCCTAGCTCTCTGTCCAGGAGTTGCAAGTAGTTTCTGGTGTTTGTAGCCTACTGGAGGCCGTGGACAGCGCTGACCGTAGGGGTGGGCTGTGATGCGGTAGGTACGTGGCCGGGTGTACCGAATACCCGTTAGGTATCTCGGGAACCCTGTTCACATCGTTCGGGGCCGTATGGGAAACCTCGGCCGGACTCCCTGCGGATGGAACCTGAATAGGCGATAAACCTGGACTAGAGGCTTAAGTGTTTAGGTAGGTCGTGGTCTACACCCACGTCGGCTTTCGCTTGAAGTCTGCCGAGCACATGTCGTGTGCAGACGCTAAGTGGTGGAAACATGTATGACGAAGTACACCCCTGCAGGGTTAACATGATCTATTCGAATAGCCGCGTCCGCGGTAAAGGACTACTTGGTTGCCTATACAGTTCATAGACAAGTAAATGGAAACTACTAAAAGCCTCAAGATAAGTGTGAGTGCCGAGGATGGCTCTTCCGTAGGAAGACGGAGGTGGATCCTCGGTAGTGTATTGAAGTGGTGAGTAGTGGACTCGTGTGCGCAAAACTATTTCAATTGGAGTATCGTAGGATAGTATAGCCAAGGGTCAAAGCTGGCTTGCTGCAATAACTCCACCAACCCTTCTTGATACTATGCATGTATGTAGGATCTGATGTAAGTCTTGCTGAGTACCTTTGTACTCATGTTGCTATAATCTACATTTTTACAGAAGACGCTGCAACCCCTTCTGATGGGTTCTATGTAGACGTTGACATCAACGAGTAGGCTAAAGACCCAGGTGGTGACCCTGAGCTTATGAAGGACCACGTAGTATAGCCAGGCTTTCCAAGCCTCTTTTATTTTACTAGCTGTCTGTACTCAGACAAGTTACTTCCGCTGTTGGCTTGTATGACTGTATGACTTGTATGTTGGGTCGTGAGACCCGTACCTTTGTGTGTATGGCATGTATGGCTCCCTGAGCCTTAAATAAAGTACTTGTGTCGTAGAGTCATGTTGTGATGCTTCGTTGTATTTGCACATATCGAGCATATTGTGTGTATGATTGAAATGCTTGGTATGTGTGGGATCTGACTATCTAGTTGTTTATCTTTAGTAGCCTCTCTTACCGGGAAATGTCTCCTAGTGTTACCGCTGAGCCATGGTAGCTTGCTACTGCTCTGGAACACTTAGGCTGGCCGGCATGTGTCCTTCTTCGTTCCTGTGTCTGTCCCTTCGGGGAAATGTCACGCTTTGAGTACCGGAGTCCTGTTAGCCCGCTACAGCCCGGTTTACCGGAGTCCTGCTAGCCCACTGCTACAGCCCGGACCCACTTGCTGATGACCGACACGTTCGAAGCTGGGTCATGGATGCCTGTCCCTGTAAGTCTGTGCCACTTTGGGTTTACGACTAGTCATGTCAGCCCGGGCTCCTTATCATATGGATGCTAGCGACACTATCATATACGTGAGCCAAAAGGCGCAAACGGTCCCGGGAAAAGGTAAGACGACACCCGTGGGGATACCGTGCGTGAGGCCGCAAAGTGATATGAGGTGTTACCGGCTAGATCGATGTGACATCGAGTCGGGGTCCTGACAGCGTTGGCATCAGAGCCGGACTGCCTGTAGGTTCTCCAAGCCAAACTGGTCGATGTTGAGTCTAGAAATTCTTTAGTTATATGTAGGGGAATTGTTTGTGGGTTGGAACGTAAGGCTCTTTTTACTCCTTTATCTAATGACATTCTGATCTGAGTCAGTCCATTCTTCCACCGGGGGTTAAGGAATTAGGATCTGTTCTCTCTATCAGGATCACGAGTTACTAATCAGTAGTACCTTATAAGTTGATGGATTCAAGCCTAGTTCAGTTCTACTACCACCTTATGTTGTTAGAATGGTTTCAGAACTTTGATATGATGATGTTGAGTGTCTACGAAATCCTTTGTCAAATGTCTCAAAATCCTTTTTGAGCATTTACAGCTGTTATGCTGCCGAAATTTTGCTAGAAGTTCTAATGCCTTTGCATTATGATTGTGCTTTCAGATGGCCACTCGCGACCTCAATCAAGTGGTTCGCCTGACTCGATGCCTAGATGTACCCGGCCATACTGCCAAGTTGGTCAGGGTAATGACTGAGGCTGGATACCGCTGGTATCCCGAGTACACGGTCGAAGAGCAATTCCGAGATTTTAATCAAAGCCAGTATCTCTGCACTGTCAGGATATTTCCATCTTATCCTGGATCCACCGAGCCTCTTCACTGCTCCTATGGACTCGGGGTTACTATTGAGATGGCTGTGCAGGACGCCGCCTACTCTATGATGACCATTATGCGAGTCAGATCTGGGTTATTTCGGGACTCTGATTTCCGGTATATGCCAGGATCACTTCCGGGAGCACAAGGGTATCTCCAGGCTATTTATGCTGACCCCACTCAGGAGGATTCACGGACTCGCACCACTGCTGAGATGCTCGAGGATAAGGACCGTGAAAATCGGGCCTTGAGGTTAGAGCTCTTCAATACCCGTGCTGACCATTGGGCCACTTTGACTCGGTTTGCACCGGCGGTGCAAACTGGATATTCAGATATGCGCGATCTCTATCCTGTGAGATCTGCTCTGCCGGACGTGATGGTTTGGCGTGATGTAGGAGGCATCACCCCACCTCGCGGTCCCCGCAGGCCACCGTCTGTTGGTCCAAGGCCTCATCCTAGCCCCTATGGTCCACAAGCTCCGCGAGACCGTCTGTTTCCGGATGATCATGTTGAACTTCCAGGCTATGGAGGCGACTTCTACGAGGACTACTACGGATCGGTCTGAGTTAGCGGTAGTATCACTAGTTCGCACTAGCTGTGTCGTCTATCGTCCTGCGTGACTCGTGGGATATGACCTAGTTTGTACTCTTTCCGGAGGTGTAGAAAAATAATGTATAGGAGCTTGGGATGCCTTCGATGAGATGTAATCCTCTTTTCACCGTAATAGTACTTTGTTTGGTCTTGTACTAAACCCTGTATGGTGTGTATGATGATGGAATAAAAGAAGCAGTTTCTGTATCTACCATGTCATACGGATGATCATCTTGCATTCCGAGTTATTCCTTACATTATGTACTCTATGTCGGAATTTTATCATCCTGACTAAATCATTGTCTTGTTTACCTAGGATGGTCAACACGCGCACTAACCCTGCTCCTCAAGAGCAGGCCGAAGGCAGTGAAGTCAGGGATGCAAATCTGCCTCATCCTCCTTCACTAGCCGAGGTTATGATGGAAGCTGAGAGAAACAAGCGGGAGACCAACCGTTTGTTGGAGCGTATTGAACAGAACACAACACACCATCAGAGGACTAACGTGGTGTCACTCAGTGATTTTATCAAATTACATCCATCCACGTTCCACCACTCCGTCGAGCCTCTCGACGCTGATGACTGGCTTCGCAGTATCTCTCACAAACTGCGTTCCGCGCTGGTAGCGGAGGCTGACAAGGTCACCTTTGCTGCATATCATCTTGAAGGCCCCGCCAGTCTATGGTGGGAGAATTATGGAGCTATGCGCCCAGCGGGCCATGTCACTTCCTGGGCTGAGTTCAGCGAGGCTTTCCGTGAACATCACATTCCGGAGGGTCTCATGGACCGTAAACGTGAGGAATTCTGCAATTTCACCCAAGGCCGACTTTCTGTGGATGTTTACAGTAGGGAGTTTGGTAATCTCGCACGATATGCAACCGAGGAAGTTTCTACTGACGCCAAGAAGCAAGCAAGGTTCCGTAAGGGACTTAGTCCTGAGCTTCGCCGCGACCTCCGTCTGCATGAGTGCACATCTTTTCAGAAACTTGTCAACAAAGCCATCAGTGCTGAAACTGGTCAGACTGACTACGACGCAACACGCAAGCATGGCCGTGATATGGGTTCCTCATCCGGTGCTGGTCCTCAGAAGCGCCGCGTGTGGGTACCCAACACCGCCCTGCCACCCAGGTTCACACCGAGGCCATCTTTCCAGGCGCCTCGCCCCGTTCAACAGTCTGCTCCAGCCAAGCCCTATGGGGGTCCAATCAATAATGCTCCTCCACGTACCAGTTCCGTGACTTGTTTCAAGTGTGGGGAATCTGGTCACTATATGCGTGAGTGTCCTCAGACCAACCCCAACCAATCTGCTAAAGCTGTTGGCCGTGGCAAGCCGACAGGGAAAATATTCCACGCCAAACCGGTCACCGCTTCACGTGGCCATGTCAACTGTATCTCTGCCGAAGAAGCTCAAGAGGATCCCAACGTCGTTCTCGGTACGCTTCTTGTAAATTGCCACCCGGCATCTGTTCTTTTCGATACAGGAGCCTCTCATTCTTTTTATCCGAAAATTATGCTCGTTTGCATAACGTTGCATTCTGTGACATGCCATCCACTATGGAAATTTCTACCCCTGGTTCTAGATGGCAGACCTCTAGGGTAAGTTATGGAAATGAAATCCAAGTCGACAGACTTGTTTTTCTCGCGTCTTTGATAGCCCTTAAATCTTCAGATATTAATATCATTTTGGGTATGGACTGGATGTCAGCTCATCAAGCCAAAATTGATTGCTTCTCTAGGACTGTTCAACTCACCCATCCTTCGGGGAAGATAGTCAATGTCTTGACCCGAATAGCCAAGCGACAATTATATTCTCTTAACGCCAGCCCTTTGCCAGACCTTGAGGACATTCCGGTAGTCCGTGACTTCCCGGATGTCTTTCCAGAGGAATTGCCAGGTGTTCCACCTGACAGGGATGTTGAGTTCGTAATAGACCTCATTCCAGGAACCGTTCCGATTGCTAGAAGACCTTATAAGATGGCACCACTAGAACTAGCCGAGCTTAAGAAACAACTCGATGAGTCCTTGAAAAAGGGTTTCATCCGACCTAGTTCATCTCCGTGGGCTTGCCCCGTCCTCTTCGTCAAGAAGAAGGATGGTACGGACCGGATGGTTGTAGATTACCGACCTGTCAATTTGGTCACAATCAAGAACAAATATCCGCTTCCCAGGATCAACGACCTGTATGATCAGCTCGCTGGATCCTCAGTCTTCTCCAAGATGGATTTGAGGTTGGGCTACCATCAAATCAAAATCAGAAACGGGGACATTCCTAAAACGGCCTTTGTTACTCGTTATGGCCAATACGAGTACACCGTCATGTCCTTCGGATTAACCAACGCTCCAGCCACTTTTTCTCGGTTAATGAACTCAATCTTCATGGAGTATTTGGATAAATTCGTCGTGGTTTACCTCGATGATATACTCATCTACTCCAAGAACGAGGAAGAACATGCCGAACATTTAAGACTAGTGTTGAAGAAACTTCGAGAGCATCGCCTTTATGCCAAATTTTCTAAATGTGAATTCTGGTTGTCAGAAGTGACCTATCTAGGTCATGTAATATCTGGTAAAGGTATTGCTGTTAACCCTGAGCGAGTTCAAGCCATCCTTAATTGGACTCCACCTGAATCGGTCAAGCAAGTTCGGAGTTTTCTAGGCTTAGCGAGCTATTGTCGTCGCTTTGTCGAGAACTTCTCCAAAGTTGCTAAACCTCTAACCGAACTCCTCAAGAAAGATAAAAAGTTCGAATGGACTCCACAATGTGAGCACAGCTTTCAGGAACTGAAAAGACGCCTGACCTCTGCTCCCGTACTGGTACCGCCAGACTTTTCCAAGGACTTTGTTATCTACTGCGACGCCTCGCGACAAGGACTAGGTTGCATTCTTATGCAAGATCGACACGTAATTGCTTACGCTTCACGGCAATTGCACCCACATGAGGAGAATTATCCTACTCATGATCTAGAGCTTGCAGCCGTAGTCTATGCACTTAAGACCTGGCGACATTACCTCCTCGGTAATCGTTGCGAAATATT